>NC_143586.1:85666798-85973914 GCF_048544385.1 Mastigoproctus giganteus | reverse complement strand
TAATCATACTAACCCCTTTCAGAGCCTTATAAGCCTCAATCAGATGACTTCTGAGTTGCTTAATTGCCAAGCTCTGTAGGTCTTAGAGAGAGCAAGTAAATCAGGATGTCTTCTAATGGGGGATTTTAACTTTCCAGATATTGATTGGAACTTGTGGATTGGTCACTTGCACACTAGAAAGACTTTTGTGGATTTACTGGTTTTTCATAGCAGCATGTGAGAGAGGCAACCAGAGGGGGTAATACTCTTGATCTGATTATCAACAGTGATTCTTCATGCATTAAGAATCCACAGGTAAAGGAACCACTAAGCAGCAGTGATCACAGTGTGCTGATGTGGGATTTACTCAAAGATGTAGACATAGAAGCCTATGTTAGATATAAACTAGTCTGAAATCATGTCACAAAGGAGGTTAGGCAGGCAAGGGCAGATTATGAAAAATCTTTGGCAAAAGATGCAAAGATATACAGATTCAGATATACTGATTCATTCCCTTTCTTATAGAGTTTACATAAGTAAAGAAGTCTTTACTTATGTAAACTCTATAAGAAAGGGAATGAATCAGATTGGTCCACTTGATATTGATGGTTTGACTGTTGATGATCCCATTCATCAATATCCTCAATATCCTGAAATCTATTTGACTCAGGGGAGATCCTCATGGACTGGAGATGTGCAAATGTATCCCCAATTCACAAAGAGGGATCAAAGGGTGACACAAGTAATTACAGACCTGTCAGTTTTACTTCTGTTCTGGGGAAAGTAATGGAGTCACTGGTAAAAGAAGCAATGCAGGATCATCTAGACAAGACTGCAGCTATAGTTCAGACACAGCATGGGTTTGTTAAGGAAAATTTTGCCTGTCCAATTTTATTGGATACTATGATGTGGTCACAAAGGAACTGGATGCAAAAAATAATTTTGATAACATATACTTGGATTTCAGGAAAGCTTTTGATTGTATTGTTGTTCATAGAAGGCTGCTGTACAAATTGGAGCAGTATTGCTTTAAGGGAAATTTGCTGTTATGGATAAAAGAATGGTTGAGTGGGAGAAGACAGAGTGGTAATCAATGGACACTGCTCGTCTTGGACTAATGTTATTAGTGGAGTCCTCCAGGGTTCAGCATTGGGACCATTGTTGTTTTCTATATTTATCAATGATATTGATGAAGGTATAACAGGTTAAACGTCCACATTTTAGATGATACAAAGGTTGGCAGGGTTGTTAATGACAGCATGCAGCTGCAACAGGATCTAGAAAAGTTGGGCAGATGGGCTCAGAGGTGACAACGAAGTTTAACATTGACAAATGCAAAGTACTGCATATGGGTAGCAGTAATCCCAGAGTAACGTACCAACCGTGCAGTATTACAGTCAAGATAATGGAAAAGATCTGGGGATAACTGTGTCATGAGATATGAAGTTTTCAGAGCAGTGCAGACAGGCTGCCACAGCAGCTCATAGGGTCTTATCAATGATATATATATATATATATATATAGGAACTTTGCTAGTAGGGATATGGAAGTGATTATCCCATTGTATAACAATGAGCCTGGAGACATAATTTTAGGAAGAATGTACATCTGCTGAATTGGGTGTAGTGAAGGGCAATGAGATTGGTGAAGGCAACAAAACAGTGGTCTTTAACAAGAAAGGCTTTGGCCCTCAAATTGCAGCATCTGGAGACCAGATGCCTGCAAGGTGATCTGATTGAGATGTTTAAGCCCTTGAATGGATTGAGCAAGCTCAATGGCATGCTGCTGCTTCTCAGACTGTACATGTGGGGTCTAAATTCAAATTAAAGGAAGGTTACAGGATAGATATGCAGAGGTTTTTCTTCAGCCAGTGTGTGGCTGATTGTTGGAACAAACTTTTATCTGTTATGGAAGTGGGTAGTTTGAATTAATTCAAGGAAGAACTAGACAAATTATTAGACAGAAGCCGACCGGGCTAGGCGGGTGGGTAAAGTGTCTGCCTGGCAACCCAAAGGTCGCGGGTTCGATTCCCGCCGCCTCGGGCTTGGATCAAAGTACTGCAAAAACCTTGGGAGGTGCATTATGGCCACAGAAGCCTATGTGCCAACAATTACCAAAAAAAAAAAAAAAAATAGACAGAATGGCAAGTGATGTGGGAATGTTTTTTTTTTTTTTTTTTGCCTAATGTTTTAAAAGCTTGCTTCCTTGTATCTTATGCCACTACTAATAATAATAATACTTCTGAATTAACCCCCCCTTTGCTATCTAGAAACCATGTATCATCTTAAACAGTCATAGTCCCCTTTTCTCCATGCCTTTACCTTTAGCAACTGCTAGCTGTCTCCCCTCATCATCTAACTTAGCATTCTGTGTTCACCCCTGCCAAGATATTGAATATTCCTGCATAGTACTTTCCCTAATATGCTGATACAAATAATAATCATCTAGTTGATTTAAAAATTGTTTCTCATGGTGAGTTTTTCCTCCATTCAATTAGGATTAAATATGAAGTTCCCCATAATAAGACTCTTCTCGCCCATTCCATCTGCATGTAGAGGCTCCCATCATAATCTTCAGTATCTTCTGGACTGTAAAGTACTCCCACTCACATTTATATTTGCTTTCAACTAACTATACCACAAGATTCAATGCTATCATGCTTAACTTTTGTATCTGCAAAATCTGTTGTGCTTGGGATGCTTTTGATAAGAAGCATAACCCCACTACCCTTTCTATCCTTCTAAACATACTGTACATACCATATGTAAAGCCATCATCCTTTGCTTCTGGGTGATACCAAGTTTCCATTACTCCTATTAGAGAAGAAACATGCATGCGATACATAAAAATTAACACATGACACAGAAGCCTATGATAGCTACAAGTTGATCTGTAACCAAGTTACAAAGGAGGTTAGGCAGGCGAAGGCAGATTACGAGAAATCTTTGGCAAGGGATGCAAAGAAAAACAGCAAAGAGTTCTTTACTTATGTAAACTCTAGAAGGAAGGGGATGAATCAGATTGGTCCACTTGATATCGATGGGTCAACTGTTGATGATCTTGCTCAGGTAGCTAACAAACTAAATGAATATTTTGCATCGACATTCACACATGAGGAGTTATTTAGCGAGGGGAAAGCCAGAGGTGTATTCAACTCTAGCAGTAAGCTAGAGAATCTTGTAATAACTGAGAATAAAGTGGAGGAGAAATTGTTGAAGATAAACACAAGAAAGGCACCCGGGGTGGATGGGATCTATCCAGTTATATTAAAGGAGGCAGTAGAGGAAGTAAGCAAACCCTTAGCCATAATTATGAGAGCTTCCTTGGACTCAGGGGAGGTACCCACAGACTGGAGATGTGCAAATGTGACCCCAATTCACAAAGGAGGATCAAAGGCTGACACAAGTAATTATAGACCTGTGAGTTTAACTTCTGTTCCAGGAAAATTAATGGAGGCACTAGTTAAAGGAGCACTGCAGGATCATTTAGACAAGACTTCAGTTATAGATTGGACACAGCATGGTTTTGTTAAGGGGAAGTCTTGCCTGACCAATTTGATTGGATACTATGATGCAGTCACAAAGGAACTGGATGCAGGGAATAACTTTGATATTATATACTTGGATCTTAGAAAGGCTTTTGATACTGTTGCACATGGAAGACTGCTGCACAAATTGGAGCAGTGTGACACTGGAGGCAAATTGCTGCTGTGGATAAAGGGGTGGCTGAGGGGAAGAAGACAGAGAGTGGTAATCAATAGACACTGCTCAACGTTGACTAATGTTATTAGTGGAGTCCCTCAGGGCTCAGTGTTGGGTCCATTATTGTTTTCTGTATTCATAAATGATATTGATGATGGTATATCAAGCTTAATGTTGAAGTTTGCAGACGATACGAAGGTAGGCAGGGTTGCCAAGGACACTACTGACACTATGCTGCTGCAACAGGATCTGGAAAGGTTGAGCAGATGGGCTGAGAGGTGGCAAATGAAGTTTAACATTGACAAATGTAAAGTACTACACATGGGAAACAGCAACCCCAGAGCAACGTATCAACTCTGTGGTACTACACTGACAGTGGTAGAGAATGAAAAGGACCTGGGGGTGGTTGTGCAGGCAGATATGAAGTTCTCTGACAGTGCAGACGGGCTGCAAGAGTAGCTCATGGTGTATTGTCAATGATATATAGGAATTTTTCTAGCAGGGATAAGGAGGTGATTATTCCCTTGTATAAGGCAATGGTCAGGCCACATCTTAAGTACTGTATACAGGTCTGGAGGCCTCATTTCAAGAAGGATGTAGACTGCTGGAACGAGTACAGAGAAGGGCAACAAGGTTAGTGAATGGAACAAAGGGTTGCTCTTATGAAGAAAGGCTTAAGGTTTGCAAATTACAGTGTCTGGAGACTAGGCACCGGCTAGGTGATCTGATAGAGGTGTATAAAGCCTTGAATGGTTTGAGCGTACCCAATGCTGATGGGATTCTTCCTCTCGCTCAGAATAATCACCTGAGAGGGCATAAATTCAAATTGAGGAAAGACAGATGTAGGATAGATGTACGGAAATTTGCCTTTAGCCAGCGGGTGGTTGGTTGGTGGAACAGACTTCCATCCCTTCTCATGGAAGTTGATAGCCTAAATAAGTTTAAGGCTCAGCTGGACAGGTATTTTGAATGAACAGAGGGGTGAAGTGGAAGTGGTTTTTTTTTTTTTTTTTGGCTGATGCTGCATAAGCTTGCTTTCTTGCATCAAATGCCTCTACTAATGCTAATGTTGGCATTAATTGTTCTAACCAGGGTTAATATTAAAGTCAAATTAACTCATTTTATTGACAGTACTCCTGACATTACTGTACATACAATTTAGTTTAGTTTTCTTGTATAGTTTACTATCATGACACAAACCCTTTGAAGTTATTTAAGCTTGTTTCCTTAGTATAACTTTAATCCATATCATCAGATAAAAGTATATCAATATGGTTCCCCCCCCCCCACAACTCAGTTTCCTTGAACCCTTAATAATACTGGTAAAATTCCTTTCACCACCTTTGTTCAAATGTATTACATGTCTACACAATAGATTCCTTCTATCTCTAATTGTGTGCTGCACTGATAAAAATCTCCCATCTTCTTACATAGGGGATATGTGTGAGGTTGTCACCTCTAGTTTTGATAGCCTCCAACCCTTCAATAACCCTTTTTATTATTACTGGTAAGCTGCTAATATTACTATAAAGTAAAATAAGTTATTAAAACTTTGTTGGATATGTAGTCAACTATTAGGCCCAGCTATAACTAAGCAGAATGCACTCAGAAACAGATAGCTAATTATTATTTATCAAACTTCAATAGCCAGTTATACAAAGATTAATAGGTAATGTGATCATTCTGCACTACTATACAACTCTTATACCAAGCCTTCATGTGGTCAAGAAACTTATTTAGATCAGTAGATACAATAATTCTATTCCCCTCTGAAGACAGATTTTAGGTTATGTATGATTCTTGGGAGAAGGTGGAAACTTTCAATATATCTTTTGGAAGCATCCCAGGTATGCTCCGAGACATTTTGGTAAGGGTCTGGAGACCTGACCTTATTTTTTACTGAAATTCATCAACCAAGACCTATGAGAAAGTGCATTACTGTCCATAAAAGAAACTTAAGACCTGTATCCTTGACAATAAACCATTTAATGTACATTAATAAAATATTTTGTGTACATCACTGATAATTTTTCCCTTCAGGTTATAGTGTTTGTAACGTTGGCTCAAGATACATACACCTGGTTGTTCTCTTAGTTAAAAATTTACTCTTTGGTTGGATTAAATAGTTTATTAGCATTAGTAGAGGCATATGATGCAAGAAAGCAAGCTTATGCATCATAAGCCAGAAAAAAAACTTCCACTTCACCCCTCCGTTCATTCGAAATACCTATCCAGCTGAGCCTTAAATTTATTTAGGCTATCAACTTCCACAACAAGGGATGGAAGTCTGTTCCACCAACCAACTACCCGCTGGCTAAAGACAAATTTCCGGACATCTATCCTACATCTGTCTTTCCTCAATTTGAATTTATGCCCTCTCATTCTGAGCAAGAGGCAGAATCTCATCAGCATTGAGCATGCTCAAACCATTCAAGGCTTTATACACCTCTATCAGATCACCTAGCCGGTGCCTAGTCTCCAGACACTGTAATTTGCAAAACTTAAGCCTTTCTTCATAAGAGCAACCCTTTGTTCCATTCACTAACCTTGTTGCCCTTCTCTGTACTCGTTCCAGCAGTCTACATCCTTCTTGAAATGAGGCCTCCAGACCTGTATACAGTACTTAAGATGTGGCCTGACCATTGCCTTATACAAGGGAATAATCACCTCCTTATCCCTGCTAGAAAGATTCCTGTATATCATTGATAAGACACCATCAGCTACTCTTGAAGCCCGTATGCACTGCTCGGAGAACTTCATATCTGCCTGCACAATTACCTCCAGGTCCTTTTCATTCTCTACCACTGTCAGTGTAGTATATCCTTATTTACACAAAACACACATACAAAGGTTAAGGAATTTTTAGAAATTGCTCATTTTTAAATATATCTTATCGCCGATCTTGAGATTTCAGTAGATACCTTTAAATTAATAGTTCATAAAATAACCAATAACTCAATGAAAATGCATAACATGAAAGATTAATCATCAATGCATGACAATCAGTTGTGGTTTTAGGATATTTTGAAAAATCCCCTTTAAAATATCCTCCAGTGTTCTGTGGGTTCATTGAGCTTCAATTATGTAACAGCAAAAAAAAAAAAAAAAAAAAAAATTATTTTTTTATGGGGAGGACTAATAGTCCCTTTAGCCTCTACCTGGTTTTGCCACTGATGATAATCATGCAAATTTGATACCAACTTTAATAAACAGTTATACAAAGATTAATAGTGTGATTGTCCCACACTGCTATACAACTCTTACAATGTGGTCAAGAAACTTATTCAGGAGGTCAGCAGATACAATAATCCTATTCCCTCTGAAGACAGATTTTAGCTTATGTATGATCCTTGGGAGAAGGTGGAAACTTTCAATTTACCTTCCCAAAGCATCCCAAGGGTCTGGGGCTCTGATACTTATTTTACTGAAATTATCAACCAAACCTATGAGAAACAGTATTACTGTCCATAAAAAGAAATTGAAGAACTACATCCTGGAACAGCCTCATATAGGATTCTAAGATTTCATCTCTCTATCATCAAGCAGTCAAGGTTCAATATGAAAGTTGAACCTTGACAGCTTGCCTTGATATAGAGATGAAATTTTTTGACTTGAAAGGCAGCCATTACTACGTTGCCTTCCCACACCACTATTCCTAGACCAATAAAATTGTCTTTTCCCATATACAGAAGGCCATATCATGTTCTTTACAGATGTAATAATACTGCAAAGAATCACTTCAGACTGAATATTGATTTGTCAGAGAAAAGAACTTGCCTCCACTGTTCGGTGCCCCAAGTGCAATGCTCTGGACTCCATGACAAATAGACTCTTTTGTGGGATTAGATTAAAAAGACATTCAAACTGCAGGTTTCCTAACATAGATTCCCCTTTTGTTTATATACTTTCATACAATGACCTGTACTGGATGAGGTGTACAAATTTTTCTATTGCATTTTTCTGCTAAGGCCAGATATTAGTCATCTTTGGATGTTATTGCCTGTGGATTTCACCTTTTCTATGGTTATATCATATTCCTACACCTTGAGATGACACTCTCAGACACTGATAACCTAGTGGCTTTCTCATGTTATTGGTCATCACTAACAGTCATCCAGATGGTAACTCCTTGCCATGTTGTATATAGTCCTATAAAACCTATTAAATATGTTCTTTTTCCTGGCGGGAAAAAAAGTTAAAAATACCATTGAAGCCTATTTTTAGGAGCATGAAATCTGTATGCTGGAATAGAGGAGTTCAAAATACATGTGCTGGGGAGGGGTTGAAGGCATTATTTATTGTCAATTTTATATAAAATATCAATTGTAAAGCATTAAAAAACGCCACAAAAATATTTAAAAGTTTATCTGAGCAGACTATTACTATAAGGTGCACATTTTAGTTATAATATACACCCCTTTCCTTGCTGCACTACTGTATATATACTTACTGTTAGGGTTCAAATAAAAACAGCTGGTTTCAGACTTTAGTCATACAGGCAAAGTTGATCTGAACATTAACTTCCATCTGTCGTTGTGGAAGTTGATAGGTTAAATAAATTTGAGGAACTGGACAGGCATTTGGAGGGAATGGGGTGATTTTTTTTTTTTTTTTGGCTGATGCTGCATAAGTTCATACACTTGCTTTCTTGCATAACATGCCACTACTATCTCCAAACCTAATAATATCCTGGCCACATAAACTAATTTGTGTGTAACCTACCTTTATTAGAAAAGAAGGATTAATTCTCTTTCTCCAGGCTTTACCCAAGTGGCTAATGGGTATTTATTTCAAATAGTTGCTATTATCTTCACATATTTCACTGTCTTTAGCAGAATATACAAAGCGGAGTCAAATTGACAAGCAATATGCTGTTAGATTCATTATTGAACAGTAGGAAATTAATTTGTAAACTCCTTTCTTTTCTGAGGGGGAGAGAAAACGAGACAGTTGGTGCAGACTTCTGGATAATAAGAACAAATTTCATATTTCAAATAAGGTGCCAACTAGTAAATGCCATAATAGATCGTTTTTAGCTACGTTTCAGATGGACAGTCATAGAGTACATTCAGTGAGCAGCAATTTTCTGAGTTTTTATCTAAAAAGATTACACTTGGGAATAATGTTACAATTAATGGCTTGAGCCATTAATTGTAACATTATTGATTACAGTTGGGGCGTACTAATCATCAGTTGACTAGTTACTGATATTGCCAAAATGAATTACGTCATTGCTAAAATGAACTCTTCCCTCCCCCTTTTCCAGTAATATTGTCGAAATCAGTATTTTCCTCCTTCAATGATCTCAGCTAATAAATCAAATTTCAGTATTACAATTTGTATTATAAGTGTAAAATTTATCATCGCAACGCTAAGCTATGCACTTTAGTCACTTCACGGCTACCTCCGCATTACACGAATGAAATCATTAGGTTAACTACTACACGAACAATTCACCGTTCCCAGTTTGGAATTGTGTTGTTGCAAAATTTTGTGTTATGGCGTATTTTAATTAAGTGGGACAAATAGTTTTTGTGATTAACAGAAATTCACAAGGCCTTAAAATATTCCTAAATGTTCTTTTCAGTTTGCAATTACAGTTCAATAAAACAGCATGGTTTTGGTTTTAGTTACGTCCACTGTTTTCACTCTTTATCGTGCGCACTACTTTCAAGTCTTTGAGTTCCGGGGATGAGCTTGCTACTGTATCATTGAGCGCCACACGCGTCTTTATTGCACAATGGCGGTAGTTCAGTAAATCTATGCCCTTTCTGTTAGAGCGGGTTCGAGTTTGGGCTGATTTTTCTTATACGTAAGAAATTCGAAGAACGAAGACGACACACAACGTTAAAATCGACTTACTTAATTTAAGAAATATCACCTTACTCGGCCCCATTTGGAAATTTTGTAAAGGTAAGATTTACATGCGTTGTTGCCTGCTATAGTTTTGTTTCCTGTTGAGATTTTTTTTTTTTTTTCTCGTATGTGTGAGGTGGCATATTTTGAAGAAATTTGTTCGGAAGATACTTCATTTTCGAAACTGTTAACTTTGTGTATTAAGCGTTTAGGTGAGTAACTTCTAATTACGCTTAGTGGGCGGTTATAATTGGAGTGGGGGTTTATAATTTAACCCCCCTTCAGATATTGAAATACTATGGTAGAGGCGATGTGCGTAGTTTTGATGCTATTTTATTTTATTTTTCTTTCTTTAGCGTTTAGTGAGCGATAGAGCAAGTGCATCATTTGCGAATGAGACGGCTTGTTTCTATTTCAAACGGGGGGAGGGGGAGAAACCAGAACGGAAGCCCTTGGCCATTCGAAAAATGTTCTCGAATTAGGAGAAATATATGACCGAAAAGCAGATAGATTTTTGACAAGTTTTTGTGGTTTGACTTCTATACAAATAGATAAAGAACGTTCTTTCAAGCATTTAAATACATATATATATATATTTGCATTTAAGCTAACAGCGTGTATTTATTTTCGCATGAATTTAATATTAGCCAAAATATTTAAAAAGCTTATCGAGACACCCCCCCCCCCGTAAAAAAATCCCTGTAACATCGATGTTGAAACTACGTTTGAAGTGGCAATTGCTTGCGGATAGTAGGCAGGAGTGGTCCAGTGGTTAGGGTCGCTGCCACAAGTAAGGAGTGTGTGGATTCAAGCTCTTGCTCTACCCATTGACTTAACACTAAAAATCCGGCTTCCTTTAATAATTCCATATGAATTTTTATGGACGCAGCCTTTATTATTTTAATTAAGTTTAGCAGTTGCTTAATCATTAACCAGACCAGCCGCCATAAGCATTAAAAAAAAAAAAAAAAACTTTCTTCCGCAAATATGGTATTGTACTTTGTCTTCAACTTTCCGTGGTCTCATGGAGTTGGTGCCATGCCTATTAAGAAACTTGTCCAAATTTCTAAGTACAGACCGAGTATCCCCAATCTGAAATTCCAAAAACTGAAGCTTTTTGAGAAATACTGGAAGCCCTGGCAGGAAATGCTCATCAAAAGTAATGTTTATACCATATAAAAGTAAATTGCAGCCATTATCAACCCGCTGCAGGATGGAAGCCTCAACGATTCATGCTGAGGGAAATGGACCATAATTTGCCATGCTGGTTTAGTGCGGGTTGGCAGATCGATCGTATTCAGCAGTCAGGGGCTTGAACCCCGGTCTACTCAAAGAGCGTGTGCTACTGCACTCCCGCTCCTGACCACTCGGCTACGGAAAACCCCTTTATACCATATACTTTCCCCCAAATGTGACTTCATTAATTCAGCCATGTGACCAGGGTATTCTTAGATCAGTGAAGTGTAAATATAAAAACACTTTCTTGAACAGCATGCTGGCAGCAGTGAACAGAGGCGTGGAAGGTTTTCAGAAGGAGTTTAACCTGAAGGATGCCATATGCTGTTGCAAATGCTTGTACCTTAGTGACTAAAGACACAGTTATGCATGCCTGGCACGACCTGTGACTAAGCTCAGTGATGATGAAGAAGCTAATGATTTTGAGAAAAAGATGTCTGAACTCCTTACATATGTAAAAACAGTGTCTTCAGAGTCTGTCAGTAAGCTGGAAAAAGTGGATATCGAAGAAGTCTTTAACATTGATAATGAGGCTTCTGTTATTCATTCAATGACTGATGATGAAATAGCTGAAATTGTTTTGAGTCAAGGCGATCATGGTAAAAGTGACGATGCAGATGACATTGTTAGCACTGCAGAAAAATGCCTATAGACGACATGGTAAAAAAGTGTGAACTCGTTGAAGGACTAGAGCAGCATGCTTTTATAATATAACAAGAAATGTCAGTTTATAAAATAAGAGACTTCTACAACAAAAACCTTTGTTAATGAGGCAAATAACTTTGGAAGAAACATTTAAAAAGGCCATTCAGCACGTCCCCTCATTCCTGAAGGCCCCAGTTCCTGGTCCCCCAACCGCTTGTGATGTTCCTTCTTAAGATGGTAAATAAAAAGAAATTTTTTTTACATGAAACATGCAGTTTGAATTAGCATTTGTTACATTTATATTCTTTTGGAAGTAGAGACCGTGGGTTTTTTTTTTTTTTGGTAAATAAAATAGAATTTTTGCATGAAATCTAAATTTTATTTCCGCCTTACTTCAACTCCACCATGCCATGTATTCCGAAATCTGAAACATTTCCATGCCCAAGTATTTCGGATTAGGGATACTCAATCTGTATTAAATTTATACTATGTGGATTAGCATTTAAATTATACGGTGCTTCCGTGGGCAGGAGCAGCAGTGCGTAGCACACGCTTCTTGATTAGACCGGGGTTCGAGCCCGTGACCACCAAATGCGAGGATGTAGAAAGGTCAGGGAATGACCACCGCATATCCCCGGAGCAATATGGCCTTCGTTGCTAATGCTCCTAAAAACCAAATAAACAAACAAACATTTAAATTATACTGTTTTTTGGGAGCCATAAACAAGATAATTTTGGGCATCATTAAATTAACAATCACTCTTCAATTAAAACAACTTAGCCAAACTAGTGGCTGTTGGAAATACTTGTTTAAAAAACATAATAGTGAATGAGTGGTTAGCGTAAATTTTTTTTAAATCTTCAGCTTCTCTTCCCAGGATTTAACGAAGAATCCTGCATCTTAACACAGAGTAGCTAACAAAATTCAGTGTTTAGGTTTACTTTCCTTCTATTTAAATTATTCATTTCAAAACTGTATTGTATTTTTTATTTCACAGTTCATAAAAACTATAAATCCATATAAACATCACAAAAGTAAAGGTGCCATTTGATAATGTTGATTACTTGAAACGAAAGCACTTTACCTGTGTGAATTACATGTTGCAGCTGGTATGTTGTGTTATACAGGTAAAGTGCTTTCATTTCAAGTTCAGTGGATTATACATATTGTTGATCACTTTGGGACGCAGCTTAATTAATAACAATAACTGATGAAATAAGAATGCAGTTGTTCAGCACCATTTATTGATGTGGAGTGGAAATGTGTGCGTAAAAAGGTGAAAGTGAACAGAAAGAAAACGTGAAAATGATGCGGTATGAAATTCTTTAATATGAATGTCCACTATTTCGTCAAGCAAGTTGTCAATAAAATAAAACTTATTATATTTCTGGAAATCCATACAAACTATTAAAAACAGTTAAAGAAAATATTAAAATCAACAATTATAAAAGGTTACTGTTCTACCATAAAACAGTAAAGTTGGTAATAGTACAGGTACAGTACTTTCTTCTGCTGCGTAATGACACCGACATCCATATGAACCGTAAGAAGCAACAGTGGTGATTAGGTGTGCAGTGTGTTGGAAATTGGGATGTTATGTAATTACTTTCATTGCACATGCACAATCTATGATAAGGCAAAAAAATTGACAATAACTGATGCACTGATTATGGTAAACATTTTTCCTATATATTAGTATACATCTGATTCATAAAAGTGATAATGTTGCATGAATGATAACATTATCCATGATCAAAATGAGCAGCATATGCTATATTTATCAAGATAACCTGTGCAACATGCCATTCAAGCATCATGCTATCTGATGTATTATTCTGCATTGTTACCAAGTGTCATGGATGGCTATTTTTTGAGTTGCTTACATGCAGCAGAACTGGTACAAATAGGCTCTTACTGTCCTGGCCAAACCATTTCATATAGTTGATTTATTTATAGGCAGGCAATTAAAAGGTTTGGGTGGGGTGGGTATCCATTTTATTAGCAATATGTTGGAAAACATTAGTGATATGTTGGTGGGTATCCATTTTATTTCTGATATGTTGGAAAATTTAGTCTGATAGGAAGATAAATTTACATTAATTTAAGCTTAATATGTACAGATATTTCCATTACCATCAAAGTTTTAGGTGTTTGTAATAATTAATTGTTCCCATCATATGATTCTTCTGAAATTCTCAAATTTCAAAAGGACTAAAAAAGTTGACTGCAGCATGGTTGTCAGCACCTAGCCATCTGCATGCATGAGGACCAAGAATGTAAGATGGTGTTAACATTTTTATAGAAGTTTTTTCATCATGTGTACTTGTCCTTTGGTTTCACTGCTGATTGGAAGACTAGGTAGTCATTAAGATGATATCCAGATTTAGATTGGAGTTATAGGTGAAATTGTGATTTTAGGTATATTTTATTAACAAATTTGGGATTTGTTTTTGCTTGAGCACCAGCAGTAGTATAGAAAGGAATTATAACACTTGTAGTCAAGAATATATATTGTAACAAGGTATGTGGTCCCTTTTATATGCAAATAAAGGGACCCTACCCTGGAGCACTATTCCACTGGAAAATGTAGTCTTCTGAGCCTTCCTCTTACCGAGGGGTTAAGATGACGAATCCTTACTGATAGCAGCCACAAACAGCGACATGCTGGAGAAAGTATGGCAGCAATTAGATTATCATCTTGATGTGTGACATGGGGTGCCCACATTGAAAGTTTAACTTTTAAGGTATTAAACTTTGACTTTTTCTAACAATTGGCGCATATTACACGATTGTAGGCTTACTGTTTACTTTGCAACAAACATACGAAAGTATATCATTCTTTTTGAATTTTCCTCTATTTTATAGATCATATGTCATAGTTGTTAGATATTTCCAATATATAAAATCATTTATTTTTTAAGATATTCAGTACTGATTCACAGTACAGTAGGCCTTCGTTATAACTGTGGTTCTTACATTATAATCCATATCTCACTATCACAATTCGCTATAACACTCTTTTACCAGTGTACAGATTGAATTTTTGGCATGTTTAATTTAAACGTTTCATCTGATGTAGTTGATATCATGAGAATGAATAGCAAAACAGCATTAAAACGTTTCCCACGCTCAGTAAAATTTTCTCCCATGCTGAATTAATTGCAGTCCTGTGACTTGTTTTGTAGTTCCGATATCAACATTTGAAAAAATGATCGAGTTAAGGAATATGCAGTATTGCTTGTAATATTTGCCTTATATGCTTTTATCCAAAGTCTAGTCATCACTCAGTACAGTGTTAGACATTGTCCGTAATGGACAGTTTACTCGAACATTGTATCATAATTTAGGCAATTCAGTTACATTTTTGAAGAGTTAGTGGTGGATAAGAATGAAAAATTAAAAAGCAACAAAGTCAGGTCACGGTAAGAAAAATATTGAGTTTGAAAATTAAATTAGACATTTTGAAGTGAGTAGATTCTGGTCAATGACAAGTGGATGTGTGTGTGTAATAATTTAGGACTGGCAGGTTCAACTGTAAGAACAATTATAAAGAATTAATTTTAGCAGCGGGAAAGACAGCTGTTCCATTGCAGGCAACTAAATTGACTAGAGCCAGGCCAGCTATTATGATTGAAATGGAGAGGCCTCTAAATAATTTTATTGAAGATAATATCCAATGCAGAATCTTGTTAAGTCAATTATTATTAAAGATAAAGCAATTAGCCTATATGAAGAGCTGAAGAAAGCTCACTTTGGAAAAAATGTGGAACCATTTAACACTAGTAAGAGCTTGTTCGATAGATTTAAAAAGTGCTATAACCTGCACAACGTAGCAATCCAGGGAGAAACTGCAACTGCAGATCAAGAAGTAGAAACTTTTGTAAAAGAACTTGTTAAAATTATTGAAGAGGGGTGTTATATTGCTTGACAAGTTTTTAACACAGATGAAACAGAACCTTTTTGGAAACGAATGCTTAAAAGAAGTTTCATATCGGAAGAAGAAAAAAAAAAACATGCCAGGCTTCAAAGTGGTGAAGGATCAGTAGACTTTATTGCTGGGTGGTAACACTGCAGGGATTTTAAATTAAAACCCATTTTAGTTTACCATTTGGAAAATCCTATAGCTCTTAATGGTTTCACTAAATTAAACCTACCTGTAATTTGGAAGGCTAATAAAAAGTTTTGGGTAACCAGGCTTCTTTTCGTTGATTGGTACTCTGAATTCTTTTGTCCCATAGTGGAAAGATATTGTGCGAAAAATAAACCTTGATTACAAAGCAATTCTGATCATGGACAATGTGCTACGACATCCAAGCAAAGCGAGATTAGAAGATTTGAATAATCATAAAATTTTTTTACTTCCCTCCCCCAAACACTACATCTCTGATCCAACCAATGGACCAGAGTGTTATTGCCACATTTAAAGCTTACTACATAAGGAACACCTTTTTCCCAAGCTATTAAAGCCATCAACACTGGTGAAAATGTACCAAGCTTAAAGGAGTTTTGTAAATCCTACAACATTTAAATCACCATCTACAACATTTTAAGTGCCCGAGATGAAGTGGTTCAGAAAACCATGAATGGAGTGTGGAGGAAAGTTTGAAAGAATTGCATAAAGGATTCCCAAGAACCTGATGATTTGGTTGAAAAGTTAGTGCAAATTGAGCTTTGAAAAGAAACAGGATTGGATGAAATTGAAAGGTCTCTGTAGCCGAGTGGTCAGGAGCAGGAGTGCAGTAGCACACGCTCTTTGAGTAGATCGGGGTTTAAGCCCCTGACTGCTGAATACATTCGATCTGCCAACCCACACTGGACCAGCATGGCAGATTATGGTCCATTTCCCTCAGCATGAATTGTTGAGGAGGCTTCCATCCTACAGTGGGTTGATAATGGCTGCACTTTACCTTACCTTTTTATGGATAAAGCTATAGATATTGCAACTGAGCTGTAAGTACTGCCAGTGTTACCAGAAGTGTGAGTTTCTAGAAAAAAAACACTAGTTTACCTATGAAACTTCATCAGATGAACGCTCTATTGATTCAACCAAAAGGTTTTAAACAGAATTTAATATAATGATCCATGTGGCTATTGTTAGTATACAAGAAAGATTTGATCAGATGAATGAAATCTCCTCGGCCTTTCATCTTATTCTAAAATGAGATAACTTCATGAATATATTCGAAAGTGCAATAGAAATGTCAACACCTCGAAAGAATTCTTGCTGGCGAAGACAGGAGCAGCAACATTGATGCCAGAGTGTTACATCAAGAAATCCAATCTTTGCAGCATGTTTTAAAAGGGGGAGGAGATTGGTTGCCTTGAATTGACTTTTATTCAAGAAAAAACGTGGTTGAATTATATCCCAACATCATTTCTTTTTGGATATTATTGACATTGCCAACTATGGTTGCATCTGGAGTGTGAGAGGAGGTTTTCAAGACTCAAAATTATTAAAACATATTCACGAGGAAAGAATTAATGGATTGACATGTCAATAGAACAAGATGTACTAAAAATAAAAACATCAGATGTTATAGACAAATTTATATCAAGTAAATAGCATAAGACAATGATGCGAAAACTTAAGTTTATATAAATCACGTACTAGTTATTAAAGTTTAAATAAATAATTATGATTTGAGTAAATTTTGGGTGTTTCCTTTATTTTTTTGATTTTACGAATTCCGCCTTTAATTTTTGCGAGGGGTGGCCCCAGATGAATATTTCGCCCGGAGCCGACAGAAGTCTAGGTACAGCACTGGTTAAGCAGGGGTTGCCTGTAGAGTACTTCATAGTACTGTAGTATGTACAGTATTTAGTTTTTAAGCTGATTTGACTGCTGAAATCCTGCAAACTATAACTGTATTAAAAAAAAAATATTGAACAATTGCAACACCCATATTGTAGGCAGCATTCAAACCTACACGCTTTATTCTTTTAACAGGTACATTGCCCATTGGACCAATTTGGCAGTAGGTTAACATTTTGGTTAAATGCTGGCAACTATGATTATGTGGAGATTATAGGGATCAGAACTATAGTATTATCTAATAAAAATAACAAATTGCCCCCGAATATGTGGACTGTAATGTGCTAGGATGCCGGGTTTGCTTTTGCAACTCAATCCAGTTCAGGTGATTGTTTTGGGAGTTTTTGGTACATAAAGCACCAGTTTGTGTGGTATTCCAGTTTCTTTGATTTTTGTGTTATGCCTACAAGTGTAAGTTCGTGAGTCAGTCCTGATGGTGTGCAGGCTGGAGGAAAAAAAAAACAATAGCAGTTTGGGAAAACTATCTGCTTGAGATCAGCTTATAACATTCCTAGTTGAAGTGGTCTTCCTTCAGTGACTTGAGGCCAGATAGTGGAAAGTGCACTTTTCATTATCTGGCCTCAGTTGTCACTAGGACCAAGCTTTAGTGTGAACTCTTATAGTGCCAAAATGTAAATATTGCAGATGGAGTAATTTTTATATGTGTACAATTAGTCCCCGATTTACGTAAGTCTGAGTTATGTAAATTCAGACTTACATAAATTTTTTTGGTAAAATTGTAAAGATACTTTCTGTATAATTTTTAAGAGTGAAGTTGAATGAAGGAACAGTAAGTATTAAGTTTTTATTTTTGTTCCCATACAAATTATGTTGGATAATAACCTGCAGCATAACTAGAATCTAGGTAAATAAATTTCATTTTCTGCTTTATAAATTCTGAAGAAATATTTGACACCATGTGTTTGAGTCAGTTGAAGCACTTTGGAGAAACTCCACAACGTTTAAGCCACGTGGGCTGTGTCCCATCGGCTATTTCTTCGGAGAATTACATTCTAGCCCTTTAACATCCTTCATGGAATGCGCAACATTTCAAGAGCCTGGAATGATTGACAACAACTTGTATTGAGCAGAGTTTGGAAACATCTAAATTCTGAGCTTAACAACGAAGGCGTCAACAAAGATGAACTGATGTCTTCTGTTACTAAAGAAATTGTAAACTTAGCCCAGAAGTTCCGGCTGGTCCTGAAGAACAAAGATGTAGACAAGCTTGTGGATGAATGAGGTGAAGATTTAAAAACCGAAGACCTAGCCCAGTTGAATGTGCAAAGAGTTGAGGAGCAAGGGAAAGTCGAATCTGTTGAGAAACCAGAGCAATCCAAGAAGCAGTTCAAATTAAATGAAATGGCAGAAGCATTTCGTGAAATTCAGGAAGGTTTCTATGTTTGATGGAATGGATGAAAACGCAAAATCTTTCTTGAAAATAGAAAGAAAAGTTCAAGATTTCTAATCGTGAAATTTATGAAATAAAAAAATAAAAATAAAAAAAAAGGATACGAAACAGACGATGATCGAAGAGTTCATATCACGTACTACCTTCCCGATCTCTACTCATCCTACAACATCCTGTGATTGATTGTGTCTTATTAATGTTTCAGGTTCATTTTAAGTTGTCTTCAGTTCATTATACCTGAAGTGTATAAACTTTGATTCATTGTGTGGTATAGACCAATTTTCTTAAATATGTACACTTTGGTTTTGATTCCCTTAGTAGCCCTTATAATGCCTACACAGTGTACAAAATACATATCAGTTTTCACAGTACAATAACATGTATTTTTTTTCCTTCCTTTTGTTTTCTTTTCTTATGTGCCACTCTGGTTAATTTGCTGCTGTACCCAGATAAAGTTTTTAATTATGGTATATAACTATTTTTCTTCATTCTTCTGAGGATATTATGTGGTTTTTTGTAATTTAAACATATCAGGGATATATCAGCAATATTTTATTTGTCATTCTCGAGTTGCGTAAAAATAGACTTATGTAAGAAGTCCTGGAACGTATCTTTTACGTATATCGGACACAGACTGTACTTATAAATAGATACACTATTCTATAAAATTTTAGATATTGTATTACCGGAAGTATTGAAACATATACTAGTAGTTTCAAAAAGGGATTTTAATTCAAATACCTAGTATTTGATTTAAACATTTTAATTCAAATACTAGGTATTTGAATTACAGTATGGATGGCCAGTGCTCAAAACAGAAGGAACTGGAAAGTTGCTGGAGAGGCCTTCATCCTGCAGTGGATTGAAAATGGCTGATGATGAGGGCCACCTTTGGCCTGTGTGATACTTAGCTCTCTTAAGTATGCTTTCTAAGCAGTTGGCCAAAATTTGTCTCCATTCCTCCTACAAAGCAAATGCCATAGTTAACGTGGAAGAAGATAATTTTGGCCACATCCTAATCTGCCACTGTAATTTGTCCCACAGGTGTTCATTGGGGATCAGGGTCTTGGCCAACCATTCCAATTCAGTGTGATTGTCCTAATATTGAACCCATTTTCATAATATGGCTATGGTCTAGGTAGTGCATAATTGTCCAAGGGCCCCATAATTATTTGCGTGAAGCCTGAACTATCCTCTTTATGATTTGCCACATATGTTTCACAAGTTTGAGGTCACCCAGACCTTTTTTCGTTGACCTGCAGTCTTCCATCTTTGAATAACGTTTTCCAGAATGGACTTTTTGTGTTTGCATGCGCAGAACAGTGTCTTACATGGCATCCAGCCACCATCCCATTTTGATAACCTAAGTTGTGATCCATGATTTCTACTGTGTTGTGAAAAATATCAGTCTGCCTGTAGTGCAGACTGTCATTCTTTGAGGTAGGTAGACAGTTATTGGATAAGTTGTAAAATTTATTTCTTGGAATAGCATTGCAGCAGAATTTAAAGAAGGGTGCTCACTGTTCAATTTAGGGTCAAGCAAATACTAAAACATGTAAGCACAAGATAGCTTTTACTTGGCAGAAGTTGGTCAAGATTAGTTGATCAGTAAGAGTTCCCCCCCCCCTAGGAGGTGGTTTCTCATAAACTTTCATCTGAGTTATCTAAATTTATACCAAATTCCAGGTGTGAATTTGGACAAAAAATATATTTGAGTAGAGCTGTGAAAAAGAAAAATTAATGAAGAGAAAAATAAAATTGTGGTCACAGGCCTAGTTCCAGCAGTGAAAAAAAATTACTGTTGCATAATCATATAGGATGCAGCCAGGTCAAAATCTTGTTCTATAGTGTGAAGAACCATTGCTTTCTCTCTTCTAATTTGAATGTGGCATTTCGTACCTTTTCTGCATTTTGATTCCTACATTTGCTAAAGTGAACTTGAAGCATATCCACAGATTTATAATTTAAGATATTTCTTAAATAATAGAGTTGCTAAGAGAACTATTCTCTGAGTTTATAAATCTTAGTGTAGCTAATTTAAGTAGCTCATTTCTTGAAATACATCTCTCTTGAACCAAAGAGAGAACAGTGATTTAGTATTAATAGTGGCAATTGCTTGTAAGAAAGCAAGCTTATAAAGCATCAGCAAAAAAAAAAAAAAAAACTTCCCACATCACCCGTTCATCTCCTCCCGGCCGCCTCCGTAGCCAGGTGGGCAGGAGCAGCAGTGCATAGCACATGCTTCTTGATTAGACCAGAGTTCGAGCCCATGACCACCAAATACGGAGGATGCGGAAAGGTCAGGAAATGACCACCGCATATTCCCGGAGCAATATGGCCTTAGTTGCTAATGCTCCTAAAAACCAAAATAACAACAACCATCTCCTCCCATGGTTTATCTAGTTCTTCCTCGAATTTATTCAGACTTCCTTCCCATGTCCAGATGGAAATGTGTTCCTCTACAGTCAACCACCCACTGGCTGGAGGCAAACTTCTGCACATCTACCCTGCAATTATCCTTTCTCAATTTGAATTTATGCTTCCTCATATATGTAGTCTTAGCAAGACGAAGAATGCCATTAACATTGAGCTTGCTCAATCTGTTTCAAAGCCTTAAACACCTCCAACAGGTCACCTTGCAGGTGTCTAGTCTCCATATGCTGTAGTTTGTAGAACTGAAGCCTTGCTAAAACCACCCTTTTGTTCCCACTCACCAATCTTATTGCCACTTTCTGCACCTTTTCCTGCTGCTCTACCTCCTTTCTAAAATAGTTAGGCCACATCTTGAGTACTGCATGTAGGCCTCCAGATCTGTATGCAGTACTCAAGATGTGTGCTTAACCATGGTCTTGCACAAGGAGGTAATCATCACCTTATCCCCGCTTGCCTTTGCTAGAAAGACTTCAATTATGTGTACTGCAGAGCTTGTAGACCTTGAAGAGATGTGACAAGGTACATTTTTTGCACTCTCACATTGACTACTTCCTAGAAAATCTAGGAAGTGTTTCCTGGTGCAATCTCTAGGGTGAAAGGTTTCATCAGGATATTAAAGACGTGGACATGAGGTGGAATGTCAGCATGATGGCTGACTGTTGCTGGATGCCAAAGAGGGACTGTAAAATAGGAGGAGCTTCAAGAAAATCAAAGAAACAAAAATTTCAGCCATTGTAGATCAGTTTTTGAAGTGAGTTAAGTGGACATTTTAATAGTGTTTTCAAAATGTATTTAAATATAAAAGTCTGGTAAAAGTAGCATTTCGTTATAATTTCACTGTACAAATTCTGCCAAAATTAATAAATTTGTGAAAAATCGAATTTTCTTGTGATTTTTGAAGAAGCCTGACATGATTGAAAGAAATGGAAGTCACTTGAAATCAGCATTAGAAATTTATTCAGAAACTCCCTTTTCTGAGAAATCATCAGTGAATTTTTTTGAAAATAGTGTTATCATTATAATGAATTATAAAAACCTGTTATTTTTTACAACAGCATCAGCCATTTTCCACTGCAGGATGAAGGCCTCCCCAGCAACTTTCCAGTTCCTTATGTTTTGTGCAATGGCCATCCATTTACTACTCATAAATTTCATCTGTCCATCTCTGTTGTTGTCTTCCAGATTTTCTTTTACTCCTCTTGGGTGGGTACCATTCTGTTATTTTCTTAGTCCTTCTGTCATGTCTTTGAGTGTGTGTCCTGCCCAAGTCCATTTCGGTTCTTTAGTTTTGATAAGAATGGCCTTTGTGTTTGCTGCTTAATCCACTTGTTTCTCTCATCTAACAGTCTGATTCCTGATATAATTTGTTCCATTATTCACAGTGTAGTTTTTAGCTTCTCTTCCATTCTTTTGCTGAGTGCCCAGGTTTCACTTCCAAAAGTCATGATGGGGAGAGTATACCATTATTTAAAAATTTTTTTTTATGAAAACCCCAAACACGAGAGGTATTAGAACCTATAGTACTTAGTACAGTGTTTCAGTTGGAGGTTGAAAAGACGAAAGAAGATATTTGTTAACATTAGACTTGAACTTCTGTAGACACTAATTTTCAAGAAATACGTATGCATTGTTTCATTATTTTACATGACTATATTTCCTGAATTATCCAGTGTTCCCCCAGAAAATATTTTAAGCTGGGTGGCATTATGAAGTAGCCCGGTGGGGAAGTATAATACTTTGCAATATTATAAAATTTTCTGTTATTTATAAATGTGACTTAAGCGATTCAGAACAAAAATTAATTGCATAATTTAATATTATATGCTCCTGTCGCATTGATCTCGATAGCATGTTTGAATTGATATTGATCGACATTAGTGAGCAGTACCATATGGTACCAAGAGAATTGCTTAAATTTTAGCCGGGAGGTCAGTTAAATTCACTGGTGTGCCCATTCGATAGGTCCTGGGGAGAATACTGCTATCCATCTGAAATTTATTCTTCTCTTGACTTCCAGCCATTTATCATTATTACAGCTAATGACTTATCCCAGATAAGTATATGAATCTACCTTTTCAATTACTGCTCCTTCAATGATTATATCCCTTTCTGTGGCATACTTGTTCATCATTACTTTTGTTTTAACCATATTCATCTTTAGTCCGAAATCCTTACTAACTCTGCATAACTGATTCAGATTTTCCTCTGATTCTTTGGGATCATGGTTTATGATCACAATGTCATCTGCAAATGGTTTAGGTCAGGGGTGTCAAACTGGTGGCCCACAATGGGGGTTTTTTTTGCTGCCCGTGCTGCCTTCATGGAAAATAATGATGTTTCTACTGCTTTTTGTGATCATGCCATTTCCAGAATTTTCCATTGCCTATTTAAGCGATCATTTCGTGCACTGACAGTTTTACTGTGGCTTTCCTACTGTTCAAGTCATTTACGTTGTAATGTGAGTGAGCTGATATTTGTGTTGCCATTTCTATTTAATAAACTCAGTAAGCAAACAGTTTTGTGTTGTGACTCTTATATACATGTGATTCCGACGTGATGTTACTTTCCAAGCCAACCAGAAAAGAAAGGTTATTGATGAGGGGAGACAATTCCAAGAAAGATGGCAATTGAGTTACTTTTGCACAGAGGTAAAAGGTAAAATTGTGTGTATTATTTGCAGTGAATCAATTAGTATCGCCAAAGAGAACAATATTAAACAACACTATGATATAATTCACAAAGAAGAATTTTCCAGCTTCAAGGGTAAATTAAGAGAAGAAAAACTAAAGGATATGAAGAACTTACTTCAAAGGTGGCAAAATGTAATTACAAAAATTAATGAAGGCTGCGAATTGGTAGTGAAAGCCAGTTATGAAATCATCTATTTGGTCCTTGAGGTTGTCACAGACATTCTCTCAGATATGCCAGACAAGCTGCATTTGCTATCTGGGAGTCTGAAACTGATGGAACTAATATTTGGGTGACACTCAAGTCAAGTGGGCCCAATTTTGTCACAGTCCGTCCGGACTGTGACAGCCAAATCCCCTGCTTGCACCTTCACGATGGTAGGACTGTTAGTAGTCCTGGGTATAACTTCCCCCTGTGCAAGCACAGTGTGGGTGACCACCCAGGTGTGAACCAACGTAAGCAGGAGTGGTGCCCACACCACATGGAGGAATGCCGCCCCCTCTGTGTTACCACGCAGTACTAGGTGGTAGATGACTTGCATCAACTTGTGCAATACCACCACTTTGCTTATTGGAGGCTTGAAGTGGTGGAACCCATGTTTAGTCTCCAGAGCTAAGTTCCAGTCACCCCTTCCCCATCATACAGTATGACTGATGACTTTTGAGGTTATGATGGACATCATGGCTAGATCCAATCTTCCTTACATTTCGAGGATACAGCACTAAAACGGTGTTCGCAGGCTGGCTGCTAGTTAGTACACAGGACTGAACCTATTGGTAACTCTCTAGGAGGCTTCCGGATCAGCTAGTGTATAATCTTGCTACCTCTACTCTCTGCCAGATAGTGACTGGATGGAGTCTGAGTAGTGTGTATGTGGGGAGCATTGTCGAGGCCACGCTATGTCAAGGATCTGGGTATATTCTTACCATGTGTCTGCCATATCCAAAAATTTCATTACTTCATACAACATGCCCCTCCCTATTGAATTTTCTTACTATTGAATACACCATGAATTGTCAAACTAATAGAGTAAGCTTATCTGCGAAAAGATCTAAACCTCCCAAACACTTCCTAGTTCAGTTAACAAATTCTCAGTTGCCCAAATTATTCGTTGTATGATTTCTTTTGCCTCAAAGGTGGTACTTGTGCATATGTTCGTTCCAATATTCTCTGTCAGAGACTTGGTAATTTGGAATCTCCTCTTTTCGATTTTCTCTGCCTTAAAATCTCTACCTCATTGTGTTAAATTCATCTGTTGTCTCTACCGTTCTCCCAACTTCACTAATTACATGGAGCTCTTTGACTTCCTCTCTTTGCAACTTGACTTGACTTAGGAAAGTTGGACTCCAGTCCAACTTTCCTAACAGTGAGGTAATTTTCCTTGGTGATTTTAATGTTCACAACTCCAGCTGGCTTCGGTTTTTTCTAGTCACAACCGACCTAGCCGGTCGAGATGCTGAGGCTTTTGCAATTACTAATGACTGCACAGATTGTTCATTTACTACCAGAATACTGGACAATCCTAATCATATAGCCAACACGCTTGATCTTTTTCTCACAAACAACCCTTCTAAGTACACAGCCGAAGTGAGTTGTCCTTTAGGCACCTCAGATATCAACTTGATGATTGTCTCTTCTCCAGTGGAGCCTTTATCTCATGGCTATTCCCAACCTCATGTTTGGCATTACAAGAATGCAAAATGGGATGACCTGTGGGATTTCCTTTTTTCTTTTCCTTGGTCGGATTACTGTTTCAAAACTTCTGATGTCAACGTTTGCTCAGATCGTGTCAGTGAAATTTTTTCTTTTGGGAATGGAATCCTTGATCCTACACTCCACTTTAAAATCTCGCCCCTTCTCTTGAACAGCCTTAGCACATTTATTGGAAAACCTTGGTTTTCCAATAAATCTTCTCTTGAACAGCCGTAGCACATTTATTGGAAAACCTTAGTTTTCCAATAAATGTGCTACGGCTGTTCAAGAGAAGAATGTTGCATATCGTAATTGGCTTGTTTCCAATTCTACAATTTCATTTTCTGCCTACACCAAAGCTCGCAACAACTGTAGAGCAGTTATTAATCAGTGCAAACTAGATTTTGAACAGGCTAAAAGTAGAAAATTGGCTTCTCGCCCTAATGGTAGCTTAGCATTCTGGTCTCTTGCCAAAGTTATTGGCTGCAACTTTTGCCCATCTCTGCTCTCACCTGTCAGAACCAGATGGTTCTGTTGTCACTTCAGCCAAGGATAAAGCTGACCTGCTAGCATCCCATTTTTCTTCCAACCAACTCATGTATTAATGATCTTGGTAAAACACCTCCCACCATTCCCAACACACTTGATTCAATACCCCCTGCGGTCCTCCGTCAATAGGATGTCAGAAAGATTTTGATGAATCTTGATGCTAAGAAAGCTCCAGGTCCTGATGATATTTCTCCACTTGTTCTCAAAACCTGTGCTCCTGGACTTACTCCTGTTCTTTGCCACCTTTTTTCACTTTCTTATTCCTAAGGTGTATCCTTCTGCTTGGAAATTTGCTCATATCCAGCCATTTCCTAAAAAGGGTGACAAATCTCTCCCATCCAATTATCGTCCCATTGCAATTACTTGGCCCCAAGTGCCAAGCGATTTTTCTTAAGCGAATTCTAAAGTGATCCTTCCAAGTGATTTTGTTCTGTTTCATTTCTAGCCGCTCTCTTATACTCAGTTCTTTGTAAGTGGTTCTTCACTTAGCAGATTTTAAGTAGAACCCAGGAAGGAAAATCACCTTTCTTTTTTAGGATATTTATCCATTTTCTCACTAACAAACTAATCCTCCAGCCGCTTGGTCACTAGGTGGCACTGCTCCTGCCTCCCCGTGGTGGGGCCGGAAACCTGAAAGGAAAAATAATCCTTTCAGGGCTAAAAGGAGCAACAATGGACTTGACAAACCAGGCCTCTGCTGGAATTATGGATCAAACTGATCATAATTGGCAGCAAGATGATCCTAATCCATCTACTGCCAAAAGACAAAAGAAAGATGTGATCCAAACCATCTCTCCACTCTTTCTAATTTTTCATTCTCTATCAGACCAACCAGTTAGTAAACTTTCTCCCTTTGTTATACAAAGGTGTCTAGAACATATAGCTGGTCCACCGAAAATGGTTCGCCGCTTGAAATCAGGGGACCTACTGATAGAAACGACAAATCATTGGCATTCTGAGCTTCTTCTTGAAACCAAAACTTTTGGAGGGATTCCCATCAAAGTCACTCCACATGCCACTTTAAACTCATCTAAAGGGGTTATTATGGAATGGGACCTCCTAAACAGCTCTGAAGAAGAAATTGTACAAGAGCTACAAAACCAGAATGTCATACATGCCAAAAGAATCCTTTTCATATCTCAGTTTAATAAACTTAACCAATCATATCTAATATGTCAAATCAGTACCAGTAAAACAGAAAATAACAAAACTTGAACAGGCGCAATATAGCCGAAGTTGCTCTTGCGCCATTAAACCCTAAACAACAACAACATTGCAATTACTTCTACTGTTTCTAAAGTAATGGAGAAATCAATTAACCACCAACTCTTAAACTACCTAGAAACCTTCCGTCTGACCAACGATCGTCAGTGTCGATCCACTGGTGATTTTTTTGCTTATGTTACACATTTATGGACAAATTCAGTGGAAAAGTTCTGTGAAACTTAAGCAGTTGCTCTTGAGATCTCAAAGGCTTTTAATTGTGTTTGGCATAAAGGTCTTCTAAACAAGCTTCCATCTTATGGTTTGCCTACTGTTTTTCGTAATTGGTTATCGAGTTTTCTATCTGATCACTCACTGAAGGTGATGGTAGATGGCTCTTTTGCTAACTTTTCCACTTATGCTGGTGTATCCCAAGGTTCAGTTCTTTCCCCCACTCTTTTCCTCTTGTATATTAATGACATTCCATTGACTGGAAATCCTATCCACAGTTTTGCCCATGATAGCACATTGCATTCCACTTTCCACTTCGAGAAACCTTGCCTGCTCAATCAGCTTCAACTTCTCGAATATCTGCTACCAATTCCTTAAATGCCGATCTCCAGGTAATTCTCCAGTGGGGCAAAAACAACTTAGTTGATTTCAATCCTTCTAAAACTCAGTCCTGTCTAATATCTCGCGAAAAGGATTCTTCTACTCCTATGCTTATCTTTGGTGACACTCCGATTTCTAGGCAAGATGATATCTCTTTTGGTGATTGCCCTGACTTCTAATCTCTCCTGGCACAAGCACATTACAAATTTTGCTTACGCTGCATTCTCTTTCGCTCTCGGCATTACTTTTCTTCCAAACAGCTGTTTACTCTGTACAAATCGCAAATCTGCCCTACCATGGAATATTGTTCCCACATCTGGGGCAGTGCCCCGAAAACCTTGCTCAGGCTTCCAGATTACATTCAGAAGAGGGCAGTTAGGTTAATTAATGACTCCTCTCTAACAGGGTCTCTCCACTCTGTCTTATAGACGAACTGTTTCTGCTGCATGCCTTTTCCACAGATACTTCCATGGGCATCGTTTTTCTGAATTGGCTTCTATAATTCCTGCTCTCTCTTTCAAAACAGTCCGAACACATGCCACCGCCACCCAACATCTATTTACTGTCCAACTTCAAACTCACAGAACCGACTTTTCATCTTCCTCATTCATTCAACTGCCTTTTTCAGGAACAACCTTCCTTCGTACGTATTTCCTGAAAATTACAGTCTACAGAAGTTCAACTCATGTCAAGAAATATCTTCTTTCGTCTTCTCAACCTCCAACCCAAGTGTGGTACTAAGATACTAGAGGTTCTAATACCTCTCGTGTTTGGGATTTTCATAAAAAAAAAAAAAAAAAATACTGGCAAAACATTCCAACCCTTTCAGAGAAGGCTCCTTGGTTAAGAAATGCATGATAAAAGCGACTGAAACCATCTTTCCCAGAAATGCGAAAGTGTTTCAAGAAATTTCATTGTCAAGAAACAGTGGCTGAAATGATAACTGAGATAGCAGACAACTTGCGTGAACTGCAGGAAGCATCCACAACGTTTCAATGTTTTTCAATTGCACGTGACAAAAGTAATGATATTCAAGACATGGTGCAAGTTGTGCACTGTTTCTTCGAGCCTTCGATGATAATTTGAAAGTAACTGAAGAGTTTTTGGAGATGATTCTCATCCATGGAACTACTACTGGGGAAGACATTTGTGATGCTGTATGGAGCATTGTGTAGAAATACAAGCTTCCTCTGAAGAGACTCATGGCTGTGACTACTGATGGTGCTCCAGCAATGACAGGCAAAGTCAAAGGATTTGTATCAACACTGGAAGCAAAACTGAAAGAAGAGTATCTGGACAAATAAAAATTGCAACCTTTCCACTGCATTGTTCATCAGCAGGTTTTGTGTTCGAAAATACTGAAAATGGACTATGTGCTCAAGACTGTGGCCAAAGCTGTGAACTTCATCTGGTCCAGAGGACTGAATCACTGCCAGTTTGCCATCCTTCTTAAGGACTTGGAAAGTGAATTTGATGGGTTGCCGTATTACCCACAGGTTCAGGGCTGGATTTACATATAAGCTAAACAAGCTACAGCTTAGGACCTCACATTACAAGGGGACTCACTGTATCTTAAAAAATCCTTTCTTTTTTTTTAATATTGTCACAGGTAACTGTAAGAGTGTCTCTTCCATCTTGTAGCTTAGGGACACAAGTTTAAATTCGGCCCGACACAGGTTCGTTGGTTGTTTTTACCACAACGTATTAAAGAGGTTTTTTACTTTTGCAAGAGGCGCCTCCATAGCCAGGTGGGAAGGAGCAGCAGGGTAGCACACGCTTCTTGATTAGACCGGGGTTCGAGCCTGTTGCCACCAAATACGGAGAATGCGGAAAGGTCAGGGAATGACCACCACATATCCCCAGAGCAATATGGCCTTAGTTGCTAATGCTCCTAAAAACCAAATAACAACAACTTTTGCAAGAAATAATGAATGGTCATGATGTATTGCTTCTGAAGGATCAGTCTTGGGTACAAGATCTGGCCTTCCTAGTAGATATTACAGGTCATCTAAACATCAAACTACCAGGGAGAGAGAGATCAGCTGATATCGACATGCATGATGCAATGGCTAGTTTTCAAAAAAAAAAAATTGATTGTGTAGCAAATTCAATTAAAAGAGGGTACTTTGACTTACTTTTCTGTGTGTGAACAGTTGAAAAATCAGAGTCAAAGTTATACCATTTCAAAATATTGTGACAGAATAGAAAAGATTAAAGATGAATTTGATAGGTGCTTTAAAGATTTCAAGTAGCACCAAGAAGATTTTTCTCTTTTTGCAGGTCCTTTTTCTTTTAATGTTGAGAGAGCTCCCATTTCCATACAAATGGAACTAATTGATCTGCAGAATTACTCAGTTTTAAAAGAGAAATACCGAGAAGTTGGAATCCCAAAAATCTACTCATATTTAGGGTAAAAATACCCAGAGATAAGAAAGTTTGCTGCACGAATTCTATGTTACTTTGGGAGCACATATTTATAAGAACAACTGTTTTTGCATATGAAAGCCAACAAAACAGCCCACAGATCAAGGCTAACCATCACCAATCTTTTTTTTTTTTTTTCATAATTAAGGTTGTTTTCTCAATCTTTGACTCCAAATCTTGCGAAGCTGATTGCAAGCAAACAAACTCAAGTGTCTGGCAAAAAGGCCTAGATTCATTGAAATATTGTATTATCTGGAATAAACTTGCTTTTCATTATTCGTTCTGTTGTTTATTCAGACTTTGATTTCCTTTCAATTAGTTAAGTGCATTCTCAGCTGCAATTATCAATCGGCAGCAACTGAGCAATTAAAAAGCATCTTTAGGCTTAGCAATGGCAAGGTTTGTAGGTTGTGCGTGGCCTGCATGAAGTACACTAATACAGGAAATGGCCCAAATGAGTTTGACACCCATGGTTTAGGTACTCTCCATTCACATAGACTTCTTCCTGTGACTAGTCTAATTTTCTGAAAGGTTTCTCAAGGGCAGCAGTAAACAACTTTGGAGATGTTGTCTCCTTGTTGAACTCCTCTCTCTATTTTAAATTTGCTACTGTCTGTCTAGTCCAGAGGTTCCCAAACTTTCTCAGTTTATGGCATCCTTAGTGGCCCAGTAATTTTTTCACGGCACCCATAGGCCAAAAGAAATAGCTGACATGGCGGCTTTTGATCTTTTAATCCAATTCTCTCTCTGGATTAAGCAAAATTTTGGTCTCCAACTCTTCTGTAACTGTGGCTGTAATAGCAGACTGAGGTGCTTCATATATTTATTTGTATTGAGTTGGAGAGTAAGCAATGGTGTTTTTACATTTATTATTTTAATAGAAACAACACATTAAGCTTTGGTTGTTTGAATGTCCTTCACAATTATAGCTCTTTCAGTTTTCTCTCACCAAGTTTCATTTTTCTTCCAACCAAATTTTTGATACCTTGATAGCAACATGGCGCCTCCGTAGCCAGGTGGGCAGGAGCAGCAGTGCGTAGCATACGCTTCTTGATTAGACCGGGGTTCGAACCCGTGACCACCAAATACGGAGGATGCAGAAGGGTCAGGGAATGACCATCGCATATCCCCAGAGCAATATGGCCTTAGTTGCTAATGCTCCTAAAAAAACAAAATAACAAACAAATAACGATAGCAACATTTGACAGCAATTAAAGAAAGGAATGTCAGTTTTGATTCTAATGGAATTACTATACCTCTTTTCAAACTGAAAAATGCTTAAACCATCATTCATGGCAATGTTCTCTTCCCAGAGTTTATATTGATCTTTTTTTTTTAAGGTTATGGTTGTGAAGAACTAAACTCAACATGTGGAGATCAAAATAAGGTTAAAGGATCTGATTAAATAATCAGATGAAGCAGGATGTTCCATTGCAGCATTAGAATTTTTTCCTGTATCAGTTTGTGCAACATAGTTTTATGTTGTTATGCAGGAGATTCTCTTTGATTTGTTGGTTCAGGTCATTTAGCAACTTATCTGCTATTGCAAGTGGGAAATTCTGAAATGCAAGTAAACAAAATTCACCATCTTAAAACACTTGTAGTGTTGGTAGTTTTGAATATTTCTTATTGAAATGTTTTCTGAGTAGTGTTGTGCTTTGTTTGAACATTAAATTATTACATAATATTGGTAGTTGGTTTTTAATTTAATATTTTAAGTTTCTTTACTGATTCCGAATCACTTTGCATCATTTAGCTTGATACTAATAACTGATTTTTTGTAGGACATGCCAGGTTTCCTATACTGACATTCAGAGTTCATAACTCTGTCAAATGCTGCTGATATTTCTGAAAGAAATTAATATTATGACTACTTTAATAATCAAGTTTCCCATCTATACATATGGCTTTTTTATGTTCATCCTTTCTGTTTTGGTGACTTTCTTCTCATTTTTGATAAATTGAATAGCCCTGAAAGTTCCAAGGCCTTCTAGTTATGACCTTCCTAATTGAAGGTGTCTGTGTAACTTATCTGTGAGAATTAATATATCCTTATCACTTAATATTTCTGCCACAGTTTTTTATAAGTTTTCACCAGTTGGATGTACACGCCACTTGGTGGTAGCTCACCTTCTGAAACAGTATGCCTCTTCCGTTTTTCTACATTCTACAAATTAGGAATGTGATTGAGATATTAGAGATATTGATATTTGCATACTAATGGCTAAAAAAACATTATGTACAGATTAGAATGCTAATCATGAACTGGGCATGTTGGTGAAAATTAGCAAATAGAGGAGGCTTAAAAGTTTCTGTTAAAGCTGATTGATTACATGAACTTTAGTACTCATTATTGATTTATTTATGGTTAACTCCACATACAAATGGCTTGCATCCTAATTTTTTTTTGCCAACCTTATTAAACTATTTTTAATTTAAAAAAATAAAATAATGAAGAACAAGCAATATCCTTTATTTAAGTTTTTTTTTTTTTTTTCAGTATTGAATGGTGTACAAACATACACTACAGCCTCAGTGCTGATCCAAAAGAAAGGCCTGTTGTTCATGGTGCTGCTCTTGCACTGTCACAATTTAAATCATTTTTCTTTGTATTCCTCATATATAGTTAAAATAATGAAAGGCATTGCAAAATGCACATAAAATTTTTTTTTTATTCTTTTTTTCAGTAAAAATGTGTGAAGATTTTGTTACCTCAATGTGCTTTTTAGTATGTTATATCCAGTATATAGAAACAACTTTTTTTTTTCTGCCGAAAACTTTCAAATAACTAGTCTGATTGTGTGGGTAGTCTACCAGAAGTTGATAATAGATGTAAATTGCATTTTCTTTCTGTTTTTATAATGGAATTTTATTGTATGTGGAAGAAGGTTTTCTAAAGGAATCTGAACCATGTGGCCTATTATTATTCCAATTTCAGCTAATTTTTCTAACTTGTAATCTAAATTAATAAATCCTATTGTTTTGATACAGGGAAGTATATAGTGCTGTGATACTTACTACATGCAGGGTAGTGGAAAATGAAAATAGACCTGGAGGTAATTGTGCACTCAGATAAATTCTCTGAGCAATGCAGACATGCTGCCAGGACAGCTCGTGGGATTTTGTCAATGATATACAGGAATTTTTCTAGCTGGGATAAGGAGGTGATTATCCCATTGTATAAGGCAGTGGTTAAAACACACCTTGAATACTGTATACAGGATTGGAGGCCTCATTTTAGGAAGGATGTAGAGTTGCTGGAATGAGTACAGAGAGGGGCAATGAGATTGGTGAGGGGACCAAAGGGTTGCTCTTACCAAGAAAGGCTTCAGTTCAGCATCTGGAGACTAGGCACCTGCGAAGTGATCTCATTGAGGCGTTTAAGGCAGCAGTTCTCAAAATGTGTGCCGCGGTGCCCCAGGACACTTCAGCGAACTCACAGGGGCGCTGTAGGATATTTTAAATTTTCGAGGGAAACAGCGATACTCGACATCTGTTGGACACAGTATGAACTACTAGCTAAAGGTAGTTCACAGTTTCAACATTACAACAAAATCTTTTGGCCTAGGGGTGCCGTGAAAAAAATTACTGATTCACTAAGGGTGCTGTGAACCAAGAAAGTTTGGGAACCTCTGGTTTAAGGCTTTGAACGATTGAGCAAGCTCAATGCTGGTGAGATTCTTCCTCTTGCTCAGACTACATATGAGGGAACACATTCAAGTTGAAGGAGGACAGTTGCAGAATAGATGTGTGGCCTTTAGCCAGTGGGTGGTTGACTGCTGGAACAAACTTCCATTTGTTGTTGTGAATTTGTTAGCTAAATAAATTCAAGAAAGAGCTACAAACTATTGGAGGGAATGAATAGGTAAAATGGGAAGTGTCGGGTTTTTTTTTTTTTTTTTTGCTGGTGCTGTTTTCTTGCATCATTTACCACTACTAATTGCTAATTAGTAATTTTAATGTTAAAGGCATAATTTCCACTGCATGGAACTTAACTTTTAACATTCAGTTTTTACTTTCACATTAATGGCATACTGTTTCAAATTTACCACAGTGTTCATCTGGAACTATTAAAAGGCCAGCAGGTTAAAATTATTAGTTTATTTTTGTAGGGGGTTTCTTTAAAAAAAAAATCTTTTTATACTCCAGGATGACCACATGGTTAGAGGAGCTCACAAGATTGAGAGAGAATACAAAAAACTGCACCATATTTAGCAGTCATGTGGGCCTGATCCACATCACTCAAAGTGTATGTGCTTATGCATCCTCACACGTGACTACTCAGCTGTGGCAGCCATTATTAGGGTCAGAGAAATTTATACATATCTGCTGATATGTATAAGGTGTGAATCTGTTTAGATTTTCAGATAGAAACCTCTGGTTAAAACAAAAAAATTAAGCACTATGTTGAGAACTATCATCAGACAACAAAAGTTTCATGCTTTTAACTGCATGCACATTACTTTGGTGAAATTGCACAAAAGAATGTAGAATTTAATTATATATAAATATTTTCAAGTTATGGTTCATAAAAACAAGTAAATTTAATGGAAAATTAATCGTCATAAAGAAGTTTACTAATGTTACACAATCCAGGAAGCATATGTTCATTTAGATGATATTAGAATACAAATTGGAGGAAAAGAACTTTTTATAAATTTTTAATATCGTAAATATTATTAACTATAAATTTATATAAGATGCTCAAGGTTCCTTCCGAATTATGTTTTTTTTTTTTTTTTTTTTAAGAAATCAGAATTTTCTGATTTGTATAGGTGTCCTCTATTGTTTTGCCATTTCATTCATGTCCTAATATTTTCATATGCATTTAATTTTTTTTTGAATAATTTTATTTCTTCTACAAAATAATTGTAAAACTGTTCTGAAAGAGGTTCAGAATATATCATTAAATTCTTATTTAGGAAAGATCTTCATTCTGCAACACACACACACACACACACTGGATTGGTGACATTTTCTGTAAGTATATATACTCACTTTTGTATCATGTTTCCCATAATTGTGTAATGTGGACAGATTCTGTTCTGTTGTGGGAAAAAGCTGTTTAAATGTAGAAACTATGCATGTGCCAGTTCTGAAACTTTGATTTTTATGATAAAATCACCATATACAAAACATTATTTAGAAAATGTCATTGTGGGAATATCTCATACAATATGTATAAAGCAATTTTGTGAGTTTTTTTGATTGCAACTTTAAGTTATACTCTCCTTCCAGTTCTGATACATCTATCCCGATATAAACAGATCTTTTAACTTTATGAAATAATCCATCTAAATAGAACTTAAATGATTGATAAAATGAAATATTTCCTTTATCCTTGACTATATTTTATGTTATTACATTTCATTTGATACCTGCGAGTAGTTCCTTTGCATATTCTTCTATTTCTAGGGAATTTTGAACAAAATTACTGTAACAAGTCTCATTTCACAGTGAAAATACATATAAGTAAAGAATTTATGGCTATAGTTTAGATCAGTGTTTCTCAAAGGGTGTGCCGCAAAATTTTCCAAGTGTGCCGCGAAATTTAGAAATTTCTTCTTCTATGACTACGTAGGTGTGCCGCGAAATTTTTCTTCTTTGGAAAATGTGCCACGAGAGTAAAAAGATTGAGAAACACTGGTTTAGATCATATTTTGATGTGTTCACAGATATTCATCTATCTCCATTGTTTTTTGACATATTAAATTTAATTGTAAAAATTACTTCTCCCTTTTCCTCAAGGATCATGGCATGAAAATTTTGCTCTTAAAAGTTATATTCCTATTATTTCATTAAATGAATTATTGAAACAGTTATTAATTGTTCTGCAGATTTGGTTTATCTTATGGTGCAGATAGATATAGAAAGCTGAGATAGAATGCTATTCTTTTGTGAAACAGTTAACTATATTTTAATGGTGTAAAAGTAAGAAATAGTATATTGTGATATTTTAAAAAGCAGTGTGTATTATTTCTTATTAAACAGTCTTTTTCTTTTTTTAGTTTAATTATTCAGAGAATTCAACAGAGAACTCATCTTGTGGTTAATATTTCTAATTAAAGAATGAATGCCTCACAGTTAAAATTAAAAATAAATCAGGCTTCACATTTGCAGCAACAGAATGCTGAGAAGTTATTTGAAGGAAGTAATTTTACTTCTGGCCTTCCGTTAACTCCTCCTGTGTTGACATCTATTGATAACACAGATACCAAAAAGATTGGCAACTATCTACTCTTGAAAGGGGTTGAAGGTAGCACATTAAAAAGTTGCATAAATATTCAAACAAATGAAGAATGTGCATATAAGGTATGTATTGTAATAATTTTTTCATAATAAAAATGTTAGGTCCATATTTTTTTTATTTGAACTGATACCAAACTTTCTTTTAACTTGGAATATATTTAAATATTCTAGATTTGAATAGATCCATATTGAGAGCGAAGATAAATGAACATTCTACAGTTGTATGAAGCCTTAATACAAAATTTAACTTAAGTTATAAAATGTCGTCTGTTATTGTGCAGCATTTATACCAGCTTCTGTTGAAGAAAATTTCCTTATTTTTTCTACTAGGCATACCCATCTTTCTTCTGTGGATATATATATATCTTGTAATGATAACTATATTCTGAAAATTTGATGTTTTGTGATTTTAAGTTATACTAGTAAAAGATTTGTTTGCCAGCCAATATAGGTCACATGTGCCAATCTACGACATGGTGGATGTGTTTTATTTAGCCACAAAAAAACCATTGTGGATATCTGTAGATAAATATATATATATATATATATATATATATATATATATATATATAGGGAATCTCAATATATTGAGCTTTCACCATGAAACTGGATTTCAGTGACTTATGAATTTCATCTCTTGCTTGTTTAGTATGTTGTTACATTCCTTTATCAACTTGAAATGCAGATGTGTACTTCACAATGTGTTTAGACTTTCCTTGCCTAAATAATGACCTTAAGCCACCATGACAAGTATTTCACGAGATGATGAAATACTACCTTGAAGTATGTGCTACCTACAGAATGCCCCATTATTCTATATGTTTGCAGATCTGGTCTTCAGACAGCACTTTTGACTTTGCCTTATAGATATTTGTTTCGGAATGTGGGAATAGTTAGTACTACACATCATATTCAGGTAGCAAAAAGCCTTAAAATGTATTATAGCATTTCCATAACAAAGGCAAATGATATAAAGATGAAGCTGTCTCAGTTTATCTTTTCTGGAAGTATGCATTATAAAAATTTAATGTCTCTTACTGAGGTTAATTGCTTATTAAAGTAAATTATCTTATTTATAAAAGATGCAGGCCTGTTAAGGTTAATTGAACACACACACACACACACACTGAATTATGACCACCCCATCTGTAATAGCTTGCAGTATAAAAAGCCGAACAGCTTCATACACTAGAGAAATGGTTATTTGCATCTGGTTGTGCAAGTTAAAGTAATGAAGTAGCAGTTATGGGATGTAGTAAAGATAACATGGAGTCTCAAAACAGCATGATTGTGGGAGCTTGTGTATATCGGAAGCAGCATGTCTTGTAGATTGTTCGTGGCCTGCCCACGGTAGTTAAGGTTTACAAAGAATGGTGTTGAACAGGTCAAACCACCTCCTGCCAAAAGAATTTTAAAGGATTATGCAAGGTGGATGTTGGTGGTAAGTGTAGGGTGCAGCATATTGTACAGGCTGAACGACAGGTCACTGTGACAATTGACATCACAATGTAATATGAAGAATGCAAGAACAATATTTCAAATGACAATGTGGTGCACACTTGATGTATGGGATTCCATAGTAGATGATCCAAGAGACCCTCTCCTTACCACTGATTATCAATGACGAATGCTGTGGTATTGACAACACTGTTTAGACGCTGTGGGACTGGAAATGAGTGTGCTGGGCGGATGAGTCCAAATATCTGATGCAACATACTGATGGCTTTGTGTGTGGCTCAAGCAGCACAAGTCCATGGACCCATTATGCATGGTGCCCACTATCCAGGCAGGTGGCAGTGATTGCTTAATATGGGGCATGTTTTTCTGGCAAGAACTAGGATCCCTGGTGTGTATGGACCAGCATGTTACTGGTGACAGCTACCAGCAGCTCTTAGGAGACCGTTTGCAACCTGCAATGTTGCATTTTTTTCTCGGACAGAAATAGGATCTTCCAAGATGATAATGCACCATACCATCAGGCCTGTACTGTGAACGAGTGGTTTGAGGAACACTGTGAAGATAGCACTCATCTTGATTGGCCTCCAAATCTGCCTGACCTGACCTCAATCCAATTTGAACACCTGTGGGATGGTTTGGAATGGGAAGTGAGATGTATGGACATGCAACCATCATCTATTCTGACACTGGAAAGCCTTGCAGGTAGCATTGCTACAAATCCCCATGGACACCTTCAGACATCTAGTGGAGTCAGTGCCTAGGCAAATAGTAGATGTTATCCATGCAAATGGTGGCCCAACACAATATTAGGTAAGTGGTCATAATTCAGTGATCACTGTGTGTGTAATTATACTATCTTATGTAAGCTAATATGTTATCAATTATAAGTAACTGAGGCGCCTCCGTAGCCAGGTGGGCAGGAGCAGCAGTGCGTAGCACATGCTTCTTGATTAGACCGGGGTTCGAGCCCGTGACCACCAAATACGGAGGATGCGGAAAGGTTAGAACAATGACCACCGCATATCCCCGGAGCAATATGGCCTTAGTTGCTAATGCTCCTAAAAACCAAATAACAACAACATAAGTAACTGACTGAGATAATTTGTAGGAATGTTTTCTCTTCAACAGTACATTTATGATTGAATATGTACAGGTAGTTCCCGACTTTACGAGTTAATTCGTTCCTAGTGCGTGCTCATAAAGCTGGAATTTATTTCCCATAGACCTAATGTTAAAAATAGGTGTTACGTTATTAACAATGAAATTAGTTAGCTAATTAGTTTGTTTAAGCAATGATTGATTTATCTAAAGAAATGAAAACGTAGCCTGAAAAATCAAACAAATTATAATAATAGAGAAATTATTTGACTTACAAATGTTAAAGAATGTTTATTCTTCACCATCACATCAACTAAATGCACACTCGTTGATCACTCATTATTGGCTCAGCACTCATTGGTTTGTCACACAAGGAGTCATCTTCAGAAATGTTCAAGAGGCATTTATTTCCAAGATAATCTTCTCTTTTCTTTTTAAATTTCAATAGCATGCATAAGCGTTTTTTTAACGGAACGCACAAATTGCAACTAACACGATTTACAATGAGTAACAAGTTTACGAAGCTTTAAAAAAAAAAAGAATGAAGAGAAGATTCTGAAAATTTGTTTTTTTATACAATTGAAGATTTCAGTAAAGGGGAAACACTTCACCATAATAACGTAAAAAACCACAATTCCAGCTATCGGTATTTTTGCAAATCCAATAATATCGAGTTTACTACCTGTTTATAATTAATTGATTGCACTAACAGAAAAGCCGAATAAACCGGAAAGTGCAAATTGTTTTATGGTCGTGACCTCCAGAAATGTGCTTTAGAAAAATATCACAAAGCTGTTCAAAATTGGTTCTTATAACAAAACATATGATAACGATGAAAGTGTAGTGTATTTTAAAGATTTTAATTGGTAACTAATGCAATTTATGCTGTAACCCCGGGGGCTCCCCGGGCCTCCGTAGCCAGGTGGGAAGGAGCAGCAGTGCGTAGCACACGCTTCTTGATTAGACCGGGGTTCGAGACCGTCACCACCAAATACGGATGATGCGGAAAGGTCAGGGAATGACCACCGCATATTCCCAGAGCAATATGGCCTTAGTTGCTAATGCTCCTAAAAACCAAATAACAAACAAACAAACCGGGGGCTCCCATCTGGTGAGTATGGGTTTGGCACACCCAGGGTCCTGAGCTGGATATCATCATTCTTCTCTTTCTTGGTGATTCCCTTCTACTTTTGACTCTCTCCTTCTCTCAGGGTAACTCTGGAACTTTTTTTTTCCCTGGTGCAGCATAAGCCTCAGGCTTCCTTGCACCATATGGGTATTAATAATAAATAATAATAATAAAAACAACCTTTTAGAGTTTTATATAGCAAAAATTTCAACTTCAGAGGTTGTGGAACGAATTACCAAAAAACAATGTGTTACTGGATTCACATTACGATATTTTCACGTACGGTGGTGTCTCTGGAACGGATTAATATCGTAAAGCGGGGTACACTGTATGTATAGCTATGCACATGGTTTGAAATGCAATATTTATGAATGTTTAACATTTTCGTTTTTTGCAATTAATGTTCATATTTTCGATTTTGTTGATACTTGAAAAAGAAAAAAAAACTCGTAAACCCGGGAACCCGTAAAGCAGGAACTACCTGTATTTACCAGTTATTAATTTATCTGTAATTATGATAATTAGAATAATTAATATTTAAGATAATATTAATGGGATTTTTTTTAAATTTTACAAGGACAGTTCAATAAAAATAATGATCATAATTTTTCACAAACAACCATACTGCTTGTTGCTATTTCTAGCTGAGCTGTGGAAATTAAGACTAGACCAACTGCATCACAGCAACTGTGCAGTTGACTTATGCACATGGTGTGACCTTTGGCAGTTGGTCAAGTTTATGCCTGTTCAGTTTTGCCTACATAACAATGGATGTCACACGCAAAGAACAGTATGCTACTCTCAAATTTGCTTTGTCTCAACAAAGCATCAGCTGAAGTATATGAAACGTTGAGGTTTATGGTGAACCAATGCTTTCATATAGCACAGCTTGTAGGTGGTTTAGAAAGTTTTTAAATAGGGATGTGACAATCATAAAAATCAGTGGTCCTAGAGCTTTGACCACTTCTGTCACTAGAGAAACCATAAACAATGCTTCTGCAATTGTGAGAGAAGATTGCTGTATAACAGTAAGGCAACTTACTGTTAGAGATATTGAAATGTAGAGATATTGAAAATATGCATAGGAAGCATGCACAGTATTCTCCCAGACAATTTGCATGACACTTGTTTATGCACGCTCAATTCAGACTACTCACACCTGAGCAACAAAGTTTGCACGGAGGTTTGTCAGCAGCTGCAACCATCTGTTGCAGCTCCTAACAAACCTGACTTGGTGATGGTCTGCACAAGGAGATAACAGTGGATAAGACATGGCTTCATCATTTTGACCCAGAGTGTAAGCACCAAAGCTCTTTTTGGAATTCTGAAAAAAGCAAAAGTTGTGGTTTCTGCAGGGAAGGTTATGGTCATCTTTTTTTTTTGACATTTGAGGAATGGTTTACTAGCACGTTGTGCCATAGCATAAACTGTTATGGAACCTTACTACAGAACTGTACTGCACACTTTGTGGGATCACATTCATTACAAATGACCACAACTGCCCACAGGTGGTTGGATGCTGCATCATGACAATGCAAGACCTCACATTGCTCATACTGTGATTGAGTACTTAGTCAGCATTAATATGAAATGTGTTCCTCATCCACCCTACAGCCCTGATCTTGCACCCTGCAATCTTTTTTTTTTTTTTTTTTTTAATTTATTTCCAAAGTGAAAGGAGTTTCTAGTTAAAACTTCCAGTCATCAGCAGAAGTGTAAAGATGGCAGAGGCGATTCTCAAGCATATGTCAAAACGTGACTTCCAAGCACATTTTTGAAAAATGGCAGAAACGGAGTAAGTGGGGATTACTATGATGAAAAGGACCATCAAAATACAAATGATTAATAAAGGTATGTTGTGAAAGAAAATTATGATCGTTCTTTATTGAACAGCTCTTGTATTTATTTATTTTTAGTTAACCTTCTGAGCTTGCATGTCTTTCATATTTTAAATATTATAATTTAGTTTAATAAGCAATTAATCTTAATGACTGACATTTAAATTTTCAAAACACACAACCATTTCCTCATAACTACAGCATCCAGGGCTGTCACAGCCATGAACAGTTAATTATGCTCCCAGATAACCCAAGTACAAGTTTGTATAGTCTTCATTTGTGTACTTTTCACCTTCCTTCAACTATTCGTTTCAAAACTCCGGGCTATTAGGATACCTGAGGGCAGGGGTATTTATTTTTTATCTAATTTTGCCTCATGTTAGCAAAAATTTATACAACTATCTATGGCCACATCACGTAACATTTAGTCAGAGTAAATAAATGAGAATATCTACCTACTTCAAGCTCTTTTTTGCAGCACTGTGCAAGACACTTTAATGTACTGTCTAATGCCACACCAGAAAATATGAAAAGGGTCATTTAAAATGTTTATATACAAATTGTCTTAATGTTCCAGTAAGTGCTGCCATCTCTTATGTGTTTCCACGTAATTTCTATGTCACATGAAAACAGCTTTTAATATCAGAGGGGATCATGACTATCTCAGCTGTTGTCTGGCTAAATTCCCTGGAATTCAGATCCAGAAAATGAATCAAGTAATGCATAAATAGATGTAAAATATTATTTTACATCTATTTATGCAAATTATTTTATAAATATTACAAGTTTAATATATGTAAAATTTATTTTACAAATTTAATTTTGTTTATATTTTGAGTTGATTTTTGGTAATAAACTTCTAATTTTGTGCACCCAAGTCATAAGAATAAACTAATATCTGAACACATTTATATACAAATTTTCAAAAACAGAAACTCACTCCACGAGCCAGCCACTACTGAAAACTTTCAGTACGAGGTCTGCACGTTTGCCAAACTCACTCTAAAAGAGTTAAATTATATATTGCCATAGGTAAATTTAAAAATTATTACTAATGTTACTGCTGGACAATAGGGTCCAGCAGACCCTATAGTTGGTGGTCCTACATTCTTGGGATACGATGCACAGCAGTGGAAACTATCGCATTTATAGTGGCATGTTCAAATAGTGCAGTGCCGTGTTATTTGGTTTCTTATATCAGATGGCATCTCTACATTAGAAATTCACTGGCAGGTGGAAAATAGGTACACATGACAATTTAATATCATGTACAGTGAGTGTATGAATAAACTAATTGTTACTATGAAGGAAGAAAAACTTTGGAGGATGATAGTTGCCCAAAACTAGCTTACTTAACTTGGTAGGCAACAACACCAGGGAAGATCAGTGCATGATAGTTGAAGATATGGCAAAGTAGCTGTATATGCAGGTCTATCTACACCATTATCCATGATAGTTTTCAGTATAAAAAGTCTGTGTAAAGTAGGTTCCCAAGTGTCTTTTCAAAGACAAAAATGTTGGTAAATGGGGTTGTCTGCCAGCACCTAATGTGATATGAAGGGAAGCAAAGAAAATGACTTCTTGGGTTATAGTGACTATGGATGAGATGTGGTGTAGGCACTTTGGACTACAAGTAATATGGCATGGAATAGAAACATCAGTCATTACCACAACCAAAAATTTCATTAAAGCCTTTTGAAAGCATTGTAGTGGTTATACTCATGTAAAATTATATCTCTGTATGTAAAATTATAGGAGGTACCATTTTGTGTGTGTGTGTGTGTGTGTGTGTGTGTGTGTGTGTGTGTGTGTGTGTGTGTGTGTGGCTCCATGATGAGAAGGTACAGTCCATTACTAATGTGAAGACTTCCATTGCATTGTCTCAGAGCAGCCTTTTTTATTTTGCAAATAGTGTCCGGATTGTGGTGGAATGTGTTATGTTAGCAAGTCAGGCAGGAGATCAGAAGATATTACAGAATATGGGGTGTTATCAGAACTGCTAATTTTACTCGTTCTGCTGCCATTGCAGAGCATTTTTATGTGAGAAGCATAACCACTTAATCCCGATGATGCGGAAATAATTGATTGCACTCATTTTTATTCCCCTGTGTGGTGTTGAAGCACTCCATATTTTTATATTGGGTCCCAGTATTAATTGTAATGAAGTTGCTCAAATATATCCTTTAACACATTTTGTGTGTTAATGGTTGTGTCCTTAGTTTTTCATCACATGGTGACTTGGGCTATTTAAATTGGTGTGATGCCGTACACTGTGGAACTGATAAAGTGGCACTCTTCCTTGAAAGCAACCTTTTTTTTTTTCTGTATTTTTAATGCTTTTGATTGTTAATATTTTATTATTTAATCTATTCCATTTAATGTATTTATGACTCTAGATTTTTAATATACAGTAGAACCCGAATAAGTTTTCCAACGGACTGGAGGTTTAGAACTTATGAGAAGGGAAAATGACCTATGGGTATGAAATATTAACTACACAAAGGAAAAGATACACATACATAAAGTTAAAGATAATTTTTAAGTACTATTTCAGAATTTATAAATATTTTACTCTGCCTATGGGAAACATTTTTAAACTGAGGATTTCTAATTGCTTAACATTCTGTTTTTAAACTCATTACCAAGTTGGAAGGATGAGCTCCTTAGGAGTTTCAACATACCTAAATGCTTAAAAAGTGACAATTACAATAAGCCAGAACAAACAATCCACTAAGTCAGCGTTTCCCAAACTGGAGTCCGTGAAACAAACCTGGAATTGGTCAAATTATTTGTTCCATGTATAGCAAATTGATGATAAATAAAGTTATTATATATTTATGTGTAAAAAAAAAAAAAAAAAAAAAAAAAGCTGAGTTGTTTTAAACATAAAACTTTGAAATTTCTTTTCATATTTTTTTCTGCCTATCTATTTTCTATAAAATAGATAGTCAGAAATATCCTGACTCAAAAGACAGTGGACAGAATGGGACCACCAACTATCCAAAAAACATTTTAAAAATTGAATTATCCTGCTTGGGAAGCTGCACGTAAGTCTTTGTCTCTGCAGCATCTTACATCACCGTCTATCCTGGTTCAGAGAACCGGAGAAATGGACATTAAAGCAGTGGCAGAGTGTGATGTGGAGTGATCAATGACGCTACATAACCCAGGCATCGGATGGACATGTCTGAGCATAGAGTATGCCAAGAGAGAGGGGCGGGTCTGCAAACTGTTTGATTTTTGAAAGGGTCCATAGATCTTAGTACAGTTCACAACTTAATTGCAAATGCTTCTGTGCTTCTCGTGGTTGACGCTATCCAATTGTGGATATCGATGAAAACAATTGCAATATGTCACTTCCATTACATCAAAATGTTTTTACTAAAAAGGTTTTAGCGCTGAAAGCCTCAGACTGGAAAATTCACCAATCGAACAAGTTAGTGCATAGCATCATTTTAGTTGGTAGAAATAGGTGAAATGGCATCGTTTTTGTGATATCTCATATTGTGAATGCCTTCACGAGTTGCCCTCATATTGAACTACCTTGAATAAGCAACACTTCAACACTTGATTCTCGAATAGGGAACACTTCGCCAGTGGATTCGTAGCAGATACCACCACCCAGGGGTGGTGGTATCTGCCGAGAATAAGTAACATTAGTCTTCTCCATTGGCGAAGCATTGCTTATTGGGGATAGTCCAATATTAGAACTCGTTATGAAGGCGTTCACAATGAGATACTGTACATCAAAAACAATGCCATTTCAACTTCGGTGATTTACTATGAACTAAAATGATGCTTGGCACTAACTTGTTCGATTACCAAAATGTTTATATTTATATATATATTTTTTTACTATTAAAAATAAAGATTTCTGTATTTAAAAAAACGTCATTATAATAATACACTGTATTCTTTATCACGAATTTTGTATACGGGAAAACTTTTTACCCGGGACACTTCTTACGAGGGAAAATAATACATTATAATATATAGAGTTGAAATTGGGACTTGAAAAACCAAACCTAGTACAGGGGAAAATTTATGTGTGAATGTATTTGGGTTCTATTGTATTTTATCAAAAGTTGATAAGTTTGTTGCTTTTATGCTTAGTTAGTAGTTGCAAGAAATTTCTTTGTTTCAGGTAGTTATTCAGATATTGGCATGAGAAATATTGTAGAGAGGTGAGAGAGTGTTTCAGTTAATTATCATAGCATTGTTACAAGGTGTGATCAAAAAATTCAGGGAACTAGACTGTTTTAAAAATGAAGCTTACTAGCAATTTGAAGTAGTCTCCTTGACACTATATACTATGCTTCAGGAAGCATTCCTGATAGGCCTTTTTTGGAATTGCTAATAGTTCCTGTGTTCTCGGTATTTGGAAAGCAGGGGGGAAACTCACAGGGAGCTAAATCCAGTGAGAATGGTAGATGGTGACAACAGTGATGTGGAATGCTTTGCAAGAAATTTTTGAATGAAAAGCTCAGCTTGCGGGGGCATTGTCATGATGCAAGTACCAATTCTCAGAAGCCCACTTCTCTGGATGTTTTCTATAAGTAGCATTGCACAATCACTGTAGAACTGTTTTGTACTATTTTGTTTTGTTCTGGTTAATTGTTTGATCGTGTGAGACAAATACATAATGAACAATGCCCTGTGAGTCAAAAAAAAAAAAAAAAAAAAAAATACAATAAGCACTTCACATTTGATCAAGGTTGGCCTGTTTTGGGGGGGTGGGAGGCATTGGAAAAGATGGAATCTTCCATTGAGAGGACTGGGTCTTTATTTTTGGGTCTCATCCATATTCCCACAATTTGCCACCATTAATGGAGGAAATAGTGTAGGCCAGCCAGCAGGAGCATGTTGATGAAGATCTTGATGTGCAAAAACTTGTCATTCTTCGATCAGAATTGCCATATCTTGTATTGAAATTGATTGACATTTCCCATAAGAGATACCAGTTTCATTAGCAACTTTGTGAATACAGTAAACCCCAGCTATTCATGGGGGTTACGTTCCTGAGAAATGATGCGAATACTGAGTTATGGCTCCCATAGTAATAAAGGGGTTCCATTCCAAAGTATGAAATATATAAGAAAAACTAGTCTAAAATTTTGTCTATGTATGTATTATATGTACCTTCATAATATGACTATTTACACAGACAGTACATAATGAAATGCAAGCATAAGACATCGAAATGAAAATAAGAAACAATTTAATATTAAATCTAATATTTATTAGAAATTTCAAACAAATCTTTCAATCCCAGTGCCTTTGCCATAGCTAAAAAACTTATCCCACCAATTCTATCACCAGTTTCGCTAAAGTGTTGATAAAGGTGTTTTGCCTTTTCACAAATGATGAGTGAACTTAGGGAATTTTATTTTGAGTTCAGTCTTTCTATCCACAGATTTAAAGCCTTTTCCATTTTTTCTAATTTAACATCACGAGTTACAGAGCAAATTTTTGAAGCAATTAGCGCGTTATCACGGACACCGGTGGATTTTTTCCTTCCGATTTCTTGATTGATCGTACTGTTGATTTTATTATGTTTTGCCATTGATCAGACACTTTCACCATTAGAAACCATTTCACCACTTTCACCTTCTTTGATCTTTTCACAATTCCCTTGTCGTAGCCATATTTTTGTAGGGGTTAGAAAAGAATTTGTCCACAATAAAGTCACTTTCTTCCGTTAACACACTCGAAAAAGTCTGTTTAAACTAACACACTGCAAAACGGTAGATTTTTCACATTTGTAAGCATATCAATTTATAAACTGATAAATTTATTCAATTTATAAGCATATAAATTAAAAGCAAACGACGAAACCTTCTATGGCAAGCACATAACACATACTGAACAAGGATTAGCGAGAAACATCCACACTCGCGATTTTGTCACTCCTCTCCCCCCACCCACTGAGCGCTGTTGTGACCGGGAAAGATGATTTTAGCCACGCCCATGTTTTTTTATGGTGGAAAATGTTCATGGTGATTTCAAATTCACATTTTTTTAGCTTTCATTTTATATTAAATCAGCGACTGCGAAACCGTGAATACAGATACCGCGAATAGCGGGGGCTTACTGTAGTTAAACATTGACCGCTTTCAGTCAGATCATGAACACCAGCAATTGAATCATGGGTTTTTGAAGGTGAAATATGAAAGGTGATGAGAGGATAATCTTTGACGAGCAAGCAGCCTTCTTTTAAACTGTGTGAATTGCTGAAAAGTCTTCAAGCAAAAGAGCTTCTCCAAAAGCTCTTTTTAGCATTCATAGTTTCTATTGCATATTTCTCCAAATTAAAACTAAATTTTGTGCAAATTAACTGGTCAGTAAAATCACTTGTTTTTAAAATACAGGAAATACAAAACATTTTTTTAACATGTGCTAATTTAGGCTGACTGCAGATAAATTAGTGATTGATGTGTTACTATGTCTAGCTGAGTCACCAAACGTGACAAGTTGCAACTCACTGGAATACTACAATTTCAAGATTTTTCAGTCAGTTCCTGAACTTTCTGATCAAACCTCATATTTCTTTTTGATTCTGGTATATTCCAAAATTGGAAAATATTTCTAGACTGCAGTAAAAATGAGCATTTATAAAATATAGAATTTTGTTTCTCTGCTTAGGTTGTACCCAACAGTCAGTATAATGAAGCTCTGATGGGTCACTTCAGAGTTGATAGCCATCCAAATGTAAATTCAGTGCAGGAAGTGATAGTTGGTGTAACAGATACTTACATAATCTTTCCACGTTCATATGGAGATCTTCATACATATATTCGCAATAAAAAACGTTTAAGAGAACATGAAGCTGTTCATCTGTTTCATCAGGTTGTTTCAGCTGTGGCTGCATGCCATGAAGCAGGCATTGTTTTGAGAGACTTGAAATTAAGAAAGTTTGTGTTTAAAGATTCTGAAAAGTAAGTATTGGAGTCTACCTAGTTTTATTAAAATATAAAAGTTTATTTAATTACTGGAATAAGTTACGTCCATGGGTAATCGAAGCTGACAGCTTGGAAATTCAGAAGTCAGCTGGTCATAGTTATCTGTACAGATTTTTTATTTTTATATATATATATATATATTTTTAATTTAGTTATTTTATTTTTTGACCAGTGCTGTAGAAGCCTGTGGCTCCCTTGCACTATTTGGCTAATATATTATCATGATCACCTGTTTATATTTTACATTACAATGTAAAATAATGAAGTTATGTAGATTAAATTTTTTTCCAGTGTGGACTGCAAACCTACAAAATTACAAATCGGAATAAAAGAATTAATGGTTTTATTACCATACAACAGTATAGGAATTTACTGTTGTAGATGTTTTTTCCACTGATTTTATTAGTGGGAGAATCCTGAAAGTTTTGCTCCACATAATAGCACTTAATTGCATATAAAATTAACATATACAGCCGATTCAATTTATCGGGATCAGATTAACCGGGACACTTCAAGACCCCAAATTAAAAAAAAAAAAAATCAACCAGAAATCATAAAATTCAAGTAATAACTAGAATAGGTATAAACAGGTGTTTTGCAAGTCGTGAATAAGCGACAAGAAGCAGCATTATAAGCATCATTAGGAGATTATTGTGCCTATTATCTTGCAACTCCTGCTGGCTTCACACCCATTGCTTAAAAAAAAGACCAAAAATGTTTGGTTTGTTTTGATGTGTTCCATTGCACCGCAAAAGGACATTGTTTTGTTATTTATGTCAGGAATGTCGGATTTTTTTTTTTTTTTTTTTGGAAAACAAAAATGATAGGCAAACGCAAGAGAATTAAACAAAAACTTAAAATTATTCAAAAGTTTGAAAACGGTGCATCCGTTAAAGCTCTAAAGAACCATTATAATGTTGGTGACCAAACCATACGCGTCATTTTCAAAAATAAATGGTAGCTATTAGATTAAAATAGACATATAGCATCATATTGACACGCGAGTAGTACATGGTAATGTTCTCCCCCCCCCCCCCCCCCTTTTTTTTTTTTTTTATCTATCGCCACACTTTTTATGTATGTTGCTGAACATTTTTCAATACAGCACGTCCCCGACTTACGTAGCTTCGGACTTACCTTATGTTATTTATAATTTTTTTATATGACTGAAGATTTCAAGTGAAGGGGACACACATTTCACCATAATGTAACAACTCACAGAATTCCAGCTATTGGTATTATCACAAATGCAATAAGATAGAGTTTACTACCCATTTATAATTAATTCCACTAACAGAAAATCCCAGTAACCCGGAAAGTGCAAATTGTTTTTATTGTCTTATGGCAGTGACCTGCAAAAATGTGCTTTAGTAAAATGTGAGCTTGCATGGAGTGATAATAGTGAGTTTTTGCCTTAACCCTGTGAAGTTCTTTTCAGAAAACTTCATTTTGACCATTATCATGGTGCTGACTAAGAGAATAAGTGACAGTGGTACTAGTAAGTCTATCAAGAAAAGGAAAGCGGTAGAGTTGGATCAGAAAATTAATATAATAAGGATGTATGAAAATGGCCAAACATTAACAAGTATCGTGCAGAATTTAGATTTGTCAGTGGCAATGGTGAACACAATAAAGGAGAAAGACAATACGAGAAGCGGCGAAGCGATCGGGACTAGTGAGGTCAGCTATAATAACCAATAACGAAATACAAATCAGTTTTTACAGTACAATAACATTCGTGTTTTCTTTTCTTGTGGCACTCTGGCCCAGATAGTTTTTTAATTGAACCAATTAAAAATATATAACTGTTTTTCTTCATTCTTCTGAGGATATTGTGGTTTTTGTAATTTTGGCATATCAGGGATATAGTAGCGATATTTTTTAATCATTCCCGATTTACATAAAACTCTACTTACATAAGAAGTCCAGGAATGTATGTCTTACATACGGTGGGAACTTACTGTATTTTTGGATTAACTGGGAAATCGATTATCTGGGATTTTTTTTTTTTTGTCCATCTATCCCAGAAAATCGAGAATCTACTGTACAGCAATACCTCGCTTAGTGTGGCCTCAGACAGCACAGGTTTCACTATAACACAGTTTTCAGTTAAGTTTAAATCAAAAATTTACTGTACATATTAAAACTAATTCAACAGTCTAGATACGTACTCTACATATATACTGCATTGTTGTAGCCTAGGAACGCGTACATATATGCTGCAATGCCAACTCTATTGTCTCACATGCACGTGCAAATAAATGTGCCTGAGGTGGGGGGGGAGCTGTTGGCACATGCACATTTGCAGATAGCTCCCCTTAGGCAGTCATCGGCAACATGCAGCAGTGCTCAGTATTTCTTAATTCCATCCTGACAGGACAACATGATAGCTTTTCATTTCACAATTTATTTTTTACCCCTTTAAATCCAATCAAAAATATATTTGCATCTTGGCTAGAAATCGCTGCCAACAACATTTGATCTGTTTGGCAGCATGTTTTGCCCATTTGGCAAATTATTTCACTGGTTTTGAATCACAAATTCAGACAATTGCCAAAGACATTGTGAATATCGGAAAAGACTTGATTTGAAACTTTTTGACACTGCCAATGTATGTGACTGCATTGACTCACATGCAAATGACCTTAGATGATGTAACTATCTTTGAAATTGACAAGCAAACTGCAGATGAAGAAAAGGAAAACAATTCTGAAATGGCACCAAAAGAATTTTCAACAGAATTGGAGAAAGTTTTTTGGAGGGGAATGACATAACCTGCAAGGCGATTATGAATGGAGATCTGGATGTTGAACGTAGCATCAAGATATGGCAAATTTTACAAGATGGGTTTTGATGCTGCAAAGACTTGTACGCTGAGAAAAAGAGACGACTTCGCCAGACTTTATTATTGAAATACCTAAATAAAGCTTTTTTTCTCATCTCTAATGATGTTACCTTTCATTAATAAAATTTTTGCAATATTTTTAATTTCAAATCCTTTTAATTTAGATTTATTATAATTTGTTTATAGACTATTTCTCTGGTACGCATTCAATTAAAACCCATTATAATTATGCCTCAATCAGCACAGTTTTGAATAACACGGAACAGTTTCGGTACCAATTATTAGTGCTATGAGGGGTGTATTGCTGTACATATAAAATATAAATGGGGATCAGATATTGAGTAGCTAAGCCATAAAATAAGAATGTATAAGAAGAAAAGTCACAAACTTCGTATTAATAGACTTAATAAGCATTCTTTATTTTTTTGCATGCTTTTGTTTTTTGTAATTGTGAATGTACATGATAGTATGATTAGACATACTTTCTGGAAGCATTTCATGCAAAAATAAATATTACATAGTAGAAAAACCGTGAATTACTTAAATTGGTCTAAATGGAAATTTAGATCAATTTAAGTAAGTTGCTATATTAGAAGCAAATTTGTTATTTCTTAGTAACACCAAAATGATAGAGATCATCTTGAATCACCCCTATCTTAAAAAAAAAAAAAAAAAAAAAAAATCCCCAAACATTTAAGTTAAGTGATTAAGCAAAGTTGCTGGTATCTCCTTAGGCTGTTGTGAATCTGCTGAACAGGATTTAGTGAATATGTGCACAGCCTATTTAGCAACTGATGCACTTAGTCATTGCATCAGTTGCTAAAAATTCATATCTTATATTGTACTTCTAGAGGTGTGTTAAACATAAGTTGCATCACAATCAATTAAAAAGACCTGGCAGTTACTATAATGTTAATAATTGCATTGAAAGAAGATAGGTCTCCCTTGGTTGGGAGGACTATCTTCTAAATAACCAGTCATCTAGAATAAAAATCCTTTCACAACATTGAAGATTACTTTCTGTGAAATGTGCAGAACTCTTACCAGGATTTCAGTCACATGAATAATAAACTGATAGGAAGCAAACTAACATTAATGGGAATTTACATGACCGGAACAGGTGTAGTGGTAATAATTAAGTGATTTAATCTTAAATTAAAATGAAATATGCCTAATAAAATACAATAATAATACCTTGATCTTTTAATCCTTTTTCAACATCTTATATTTATCATGTATTACTGTATTTTCTTGTCAAATTGTGCAGGCCATTGATGTTCATTTAGCAATTTTTCCACAGAAATTGTAGACCTAGCTTGTGGTGATTCTGGGTACTTTCATGTTAATTTGTTATTTATTTTATTTTGTAACATGGAATATTTTTAAATGCTGTTAGAGTAGAAGAATGCAATCAAATGTAATGTAAGCACTGTTTACAGGCTCGACATTGCTTTTATTTCACAATTTCTTCAATTAATACACAAGCACTGATGCAGGAATTTGAAGCCATGTGGTCAAATGCAGTCTCATTATTTGTCTGCATTAACTGGCAATATTTGATTTTAAATACTTCATTTCTGTTCTTCAGTTCTTGCTTGGCATTCAAGTGAGGCATGTAACCAGTGTTTACTAAAACTTTAATCTTCCACTCTCTGCATTCCTACAGACTGAATAACTACTATAAACAAGTAAGATTAATTTATTTTTGTTAATGTCAACAGTCCAAAGGACCTTCAGAGGAAGGTCCTTGGGAGTGTGCTAAATAAATTTTTCTTAAAAAATAATGGTGTTAAAAAAAAAAAAAAAAAAAAAAAACCATTAAAGGTTATGAACATGGAAATATGTTTCCATGTTCATAACCTTTATTGAATATAAGTTCATAACTTATATTCAGTAAAGTAATCCAAAATGATATTACATCTTTTTAGCATATAACATGCTATTTCAAAATAAAGTATTAGCATTAGTTCAGGTATACGATGCAAGAAAGCAAGCTTATGCAGCATCAGCCAAAAAAAAAAAAAAACCCTCCCATTTCACCCCTCCATTCATTCCAAAATGCTTGTCCAGCTCAGCCTTAAATTTATTTAGACTATTAGCTTCCACAATAAAAAAATGGAAGCCTGTTCCGCCAATCAACTACCCATTGGTTAAAAGCATATTTCCACACCTCTATTCTACAACCATCTTTCCTCGATTTGAAACTGTGCCCCCTCAGGTTCTTAGTCTGAGCAAGAGGAAGAATCCCATCAACTGAATGCTGATGGGATTCTTCGTATATCATGGCACTGGAAATGTTTTTTTCTGATAACATGAATTTAAAAATGTGGCTGCATTAAACTCTTGAAAATTTTTTTTTTTATTTATGAAAACTACTATAGTTGTCAGTATGAAATTCATATCCAAAAAATTCATAGTATTATTAATCATTAAAAAATGAAAATCAACAAATCTGCTGCCAGCCATACTACAGCTCTTCAAAAACAATCACTTAGATCTGAAATTTTTTATATTATTTTTTACATAACTGCTAACTACATGAAAAGGCCATATAGTACCATTGGCCAAGAAAAATAAATAAATATAATAAAAATCGGGAAATATTGATTGGTGACTACTTAATGAATGAAACTTAAGAAATGGTTGGTGAACACAAAGTTGCTGTGCTACACCTATCAGGTGTAACATTTTTATTTTAAAGGAGTTACTGTCTGTAATGCTATAGCATTAGCAGAGACATATATGATGCAAAAAAGCAAGCTTATGCAGCATCAGCCAAAAAAAAAAAAAAAAAAAAACATTCACATTTCACTCCTCCATTTGTTCCAAATGCCTGTCCAGCTCAGCCTTAAATTTATTTAGGCTATCAACTTCCACAACAAAAGATGGAAGTCTTCCACCAATCAACTACCCGCTGGCTAAAGGCAAATTTCCGCACATGTATTCTACAACTGTCTTTAAGTTGCTATGCAACACCTATCAGGTGTAACATTATTTTAAAGGAGTTACTATCTAATGCTATAGCATTAGCAGAGGCATACGATGCAAGCTTATGCAGCATCGGCCAAAAAAAAAAAAAAACCCCACTCACATTTCACTCCTCCATTTGTTACAAATGCCTGTCCAGCTCAGCCTTAAATTTATTTAGGCTATAAACTTCCACAACAAAAGATGGAAGTCTGTTCAATCAGCGGGTAGTGAACAGATGGAAGTCTGTTCACTACCCGCTGGGTAAAGGCAAATTTCCGCACATCTATTCTATAACTGTCTTTCCTCAATTTGAAACTATGTCCCCTCAGGTTCTTAATGAGCAAGAGAAAGAATCCCATCATTCAGCTTGCTCAACCCATTCAAGGCCTTATACACCTCAATCAGTTCACCTCACAGGTGCCTACTCTCCAGGTGCTGCAATTTGCAGAACTTAAGCCTTTCCCGGTAAGAGCACCCCTTTGTTCCCCTCACCAATTTTGTTGCCCTTCTTTGTACTCGTTCTAGCAACTCTACATCCTTCCTAAAATGAGGCCTCCAGACCTGTACACAGTACTGTAGGTGTGGCCTGACCATTGCCTTGTCTTGTATAACGGGATAATTGCTTCCCTTGCCCTGGCAGCCCATTTGCACTGCTCAGAAAACTTCATATTTGACTGCACAATTACCCCCAGATATTTTTCACTTTCCACTTCCCTGAGTGTAGTACCACACGGTTGGTACGTTTCTCCGGTTATTGCTACCCATATGCCAGTACTTTGCATTTGTCAATGTTAAACTTCAGTTGCCACTTCTTAGCCCATTTGCCCAACTTATCTAGATCCAGTTGGAGTAGCATATACTGTTGTTAACAACCCTGACAACCTTTATATCATCTGCAAACTTGGACATTAAACTCTGATATAACTCCTTCAATATCATTGATAAATATACAAAACAACAATGGGCACAACACCAAACCCTGAGGAACTCTGCTAATAACATTTATCCACAAAGAGAAGTGTCCATTGATTACCACTCTGTTGTCTCCCACTCAACCATCCCTTTATCCATTTTAGGAACTTACCCATAATGCCATACCTCTCCAATTTGTACAGCAGTCTTCCATGTGCAACAGTATCAAAAGCTTTCCTGAAGTCCAAGTATATGATATCAAAATTATCTTCGGCATTCAGTTGCATCAGTGCTTGTGACCAGATCATAGTAACCAATCAAATTGGTCAGACAAAACCTCCCTTTAACCAACCCATTCTGTGTCTTAACTATTACTGCAATCTTGTCTAGATGATTTTGCAATGCTTCTTTAACCAGTGATTCCATTATTTTCCCCAGAACACAAGTTAAACCAACAGGTCTATAGTTACTTGTGTCACCTTTTGAACCCCCTTTGTGAATTGGTGATACATTTGCACACCTCCAGTCCATGGGAGCTCCCCTGAGTCCAAGGAAGCTCTCATCATTATGGCTAAGGGTTTGCTTACTTCCTTTGCTGCCTCCTTTAATATAACTGGATAGATCCCATCCACCCTAGGTGCCTTCCTTATGTTTAACTTCAACAATTTCTCCTCCACTTTGCTCTCAGTTATTACAAAATCACTTGGCTCCCTTTTAGAGGTTAATAAACTTCTGACATTCCCTTCATTGAATAACTCATGTATGAATGTAGATACAAAATACTCATTCAGTTTATCAGCTACCTGAGCATGATCATCAATAGTCAACCCATCTATGTTAAGTGGTCCAATCTGATTCATCCCTTTCCTTCTAGAGTTTACATAAGTGAAGAACTCCTTGCTGTTTTTCTTTGCATCCTTTGCCAAAGATTTCTCGTAATCTGCCTTCACCTGCCTAACTTCCTTTGTGACTTGATTACAGACTAGTTTATATCTGCCATAGGCTTGTGTCACCTGATACTTTATATGCATACCATACATTTTTCTTCTCTGCCACAAGCCTCATTAATTCATCTGACATCATGCTGCAACATCTTTATGACAAAGCTTTGCACCTCCTGGTCTTTTACAACCATATTTTTTTTTAGAAAATGTTTATCCAACTTCTTGGCACCATTCTATTGTTTTGGCTTTCATGAAGCCTGGAAAAGATCCTTCCATCCCCCATAGCTATAGACCAATATCTCTGTCGAGTTGTCTCAGCAAAATCCTTGAAAAAATTGCCCACAGTAGACTCGTCTGAATCATTGAGTCGCAACATCTAACGAGCCATAGTCGGCATGGCTTTCGACAAAACAGGTCATGCTTGGATCTCATGATCAAGGCTGAATTTGCCACTCGCAATGCTTTCATTAAACAAGAACATCTAATAATGGTTTCTATAGATATAGAGAAGGTTTTTGACACCACATGGTAGCACGGCATACTTAGTGATCTTTATTCTCTCGGTCTATGGGGGAACCTTCCCATATTTGTTCAGAACTTTCTACACACTAGATCGTTTCAAGTAAGATACCAAAATGATCTCTCTACAACTTTCATTTAGGAAGGCGTTCCTCAGGGATCAGTACTGAGTGCCACTCTTTTTGCTCTTAGAATCGATTCCATCACTAAACAGCTTCCAAACAGTTGAGACATACCTTTATGCAGATGACCTTTCCATCTCCTGCCATTCCCAAAACAGATCTATTGAAAGGCAGCTTCAGATATCACTCAATAAAATACAACAATGGGCCAGCCTTAATGGCTATCAACTCTTACAACAGAAAACAGTTGCTGTTCATTTTGGTAGACAATGCAAACTTCATCTGGTTCCTGAACTTCAAATTTCCAATGTCTCCATCCCAATCACTACTGACATCAGATTTCTAGGATTAATCCTTGACAACAAATTAAATTTCTTAGACCATATTAAAAATATATGTACTTCCTGTTTAAAAAAGTGAAATATACTCAACTTTATCTGCCCTAACATGGGGTGCAGATTGCACCTCCCTGCTTCGGTTATACAGGGCATTAATCAGATCCCGTCTCGATTATGGTGCTCCTGTCTATGATTCTGCCAGAGCAAGTGCTTTGCACTGGCTTGATCCAGTTCAGTACAGTGCCTTGAGGATTGCACTTGGGGCTTTCAGAACATCACCAGCACATAGCCTCTACATTGACGCTCATGAGCTCCCGTTAACTCTACGCAGGAAAACACTGCATACTGAAGTATGCTGTCAAAATACAAAGTTTTGCCTTGCATCCAATTCAGTCATACCTATTCAATCCACCATTAGAAAACCTCTACAGAAATAAGCCTAGTATAATAAAGCCAGCTGGTCTTCGCCTTCTTGAACTGATGCAAGTTTGGAATATTTCCATTCATTCTGTATAACGTGAGCTCAACCACCATGGACTCTTACTCCTCTACCCACTGACACTTACCTTGGCCAGTGGGGAAATATTCTTCAAGCATCAAATGTGAAACAACTTCATGCAGTTCACACTCACAGATATTTTGATTTTTCTCCAATTTATACAGATGGCTCTAAATCTAACTCAAACATTGGAGCAGCAGCAGTGTTCCTAAATTTCACTATTTCAGCATCCCTTCCACCTGAATTCAGTATCTTCTCAGCAGAATTATATGCAATTAAACTAGCCTTAGAAAATCTCTGTTCTGACTGCTCATTAAAATTTTTTATTTACATTGATTCCCTCAGCTCAATTATGGCATTATGTAACTCCTCAGATAAAGTTCACCCTTTTCTAAATGAAATTAGAAGATTATTACTACAGATTGAAGAGCGCCACCAACTGAACACCACCTGCTGGATTCTGGCACATTCTGGAATTTCTGGTAATGAACTGGCCGATAAAGCCGCAAAAAATCCAACTACTTTAGATTTAACCAATATCCCTGTTCCAGCATCAGACTATCCACAAATTATTCATGGTGCATGCCTAACAGAATGGACAGCACTCTGGCACTCTCAAACAAATAAACTTTTTCAATTTAAACAGGATCCTAAAATTTGGTGTTCCAGAGTCCATACATCAAGACAAGAAGTAGTCCTTTCAAGAGCAAGAATAGGCCATACACATTTGACTTGCCTTCATTTACTCACAGGAGATGATCCACCACAGTGTCCACATTGTTCTTTAAATTTGACTGTTAAACACTTTCTCATTGAATGCCCATGCTATAAACAAGACAGAAATACAACCCTGCTGTTATTGGGTAACCTTCGGAAACCAATAACTCTAGAGAATGTCATTGGTGACAATGCAAATATTCCTGAATTTTTTAACTTTCTGAAGAAAATTGGAGTTTTTAGTCATTTCTGATTTCAGCCTTTTCTGACATTACAAGAATTTCTCATATATTATTACAATAAATGAATAGGCACATTATAGCCAAAGCAGCTTATGCGCCATCAAACCCCCACAACAATTCATCTGACATCCATTTAGGCCTAAACCCTAAACAGTATTTTTTAGTTGGAATGAAAAGCCTAGTAGCCTCCAAAATTAAGTCCCCGAAGGCTTCCTATTTAGAATTCAACATTGGTAACATCATCAGTTGATCCCACTGTACAGAATTTAAAAACTGTCTGAGACTCCTGTAGTCACCTTTGCAAAAGCATTTCCCTTTAGGCTTGATGGTAGTTATATCTTTAATTTCTTCTAATTCGTTCTAATTCCCACATCAGTACATTGTGATCACTGTCACCCAGTGGTTCCTTTATCTGTAAATTCTTATTGCATGAATAATCACTGCTGATAATCAGATCAAGAGTATTACTCCCTCTGGTTGCCTCTCGAACATTTTGCTGTAGAAAACAGTCATCCAATAAATCTACAAAAGTCTTGCTAGTGTGCGTGTGACCAATCCACAAGTTCCAGTCAATATCTGGAAAGTGAAAATTCCCCATTATAAGACATTTTGATTTACCGGCCTACTCTATTTCTCTGTACAATTGCTCATTATACTCATCAGATTCATTAGGCCTATAACACACCTACTCAGTTTTACTTTCTCTGTGCCTATGTCACACCAAACTGACTCAGCATTGCACTGTCCCCCCCCCATGTCAACTGGATGCACTTCCCTAGATTTTGTGTTTCTTAACTAACAGTATAACCCCTCCTCCCTCCCTCCCTTCCTGTCTATCCTTTCTGTACACCTGTACACATTGTATTCCCCAAATTCCAATTCCGCACAGCTTATATCTGCGTGACACCACGTCTCTAATATCCCTTTGATATTAGATCTGCCTTTGATTTCTTGACTAGCACTTCAGGCTCATCAAATTTATTACCTATACTCCTGTCGTTGGTGTACATGCAAGTATATATGCACCTGTTCCTACTCTTAGTTACCCTAATACAGCCTATCCCATGTATTTACTTGTTCCACTATGACTCCCAGCAGTCCTGGAAATCTCCATTACCTTGCTTTCCAGGCTGCTGCTCATTCTAATAGAAGCAGTGCAAGAATCACTTTTGTCTCTACCTGCAGTCACTGTTAACCTTTTAGTCTGTGTATCCTCCCAAGCTAGCAGTTTTCCGACCCACCTAACACTGCCCCAATAGCATCAGCAAATATTCTTGCACCCTTTCGATTTAAGTGTGCCCCATCCCTGTAGCAGCAGTCTCTCCTGTCAAGAAGCCCAGAAATGCATGTGTATGTACAACGTGAAAAGAATCTTCTCAGAAAAATTTTAGTTCAAGGTGTTGATGAAAGCTTTCTCTACTTTCCTGAATGTGGATAGCTTTGAAGTAAAATTTTAGTTTCTGAAGATAACTGCATGAAAAAGCACCTGTCAGGTGTAGTATGATCACTATTGCAACTTTTTGTTTCGTGAACACGCTACATCTCGAAGGTGTTTCCCTCAAAAATGTGTATATTATTTTTTGTTTTTTAAAATACATAATATAAGCAGAAATGCATGTGTATATATAATTTTTGGAATTTTGTGCACTTCAGTGGTTTTATAAACTAAAATGGAAGTGGCTACACACAATTTTTTTTTTTTTTTTTTTTTTTTTTATTGTTTTATGTATACATACAAATAGAAATATGAGAGGACTGTCACAGTGAAAAGGAACTTGGACAATAGAAATGCAGAAGCTGGAAGTTAGCATCTGATTTCTCATTGTCAAATTATGTTGAAAGAGATAATAATGAAAAACACAAAACCAGTGTAGGAAATAAAAATAAGTTGACAAAATTGGCATTACTCTTACGGGTGCATAAGAATAATGCAATACTTATTTCACTTTCACATTATCAGTGTATCTCACGTCACCCAATATGAGTGCATTTTTTGATTTGAGTACTATAGTTGCATATCTGTATGTATGTCTCTAGGGATAATATTGACATAAATTAATTTGTAAAAAAAAAAAAAAAAAACCCGAAGGTAGGCAAATGATTGTTGCATTTCAGGTTTTTTAAACTTCAACTATTATAAAATTTTATCATAATCCATTACTGCCAAGCTTTCAGATTTGGTTAGACGTTTCCCAGTAATTGGGTGTTTCTTCTAGTTTTCCAACAAGTTTAGTTTTTAGTTAGGTTTTGTAATTTTTCAATTACAGAACTATTGTTTTAATGATATAAACTTAAAAGCCAGTGTTAGGTAGCTCTGCCTATTGTTCAGCTTAAGTGTAGTGACCACATGCCGGCATGTGTTTATAACTAGATCAAAGAATATGTGTGGACTTCTTTTACCCTATCTTTTGACTGGTATATTTTATATATATATAAAAAAACGCTATGTATTCTGCCCAAATTTTCCAACTGTTAATTGTTGCTAGCACCCATTCACATTGTTCACCTTGCATGACCACCATACCGGGCATTCTTAATTTTTATACTAATGTTTTTCGACTGAAGAAAGGCAACCTATACCTGAAAGCTATCGATGTATGTTTATTTTGTCTTCAATTTTAATAAACCGTTCTAAGTTTTAAGAAGTGTAAAAATGGCTGAACAGTGAATGGCAAGAACTTTGAGAAAATGTAGAAGAAATGCTAATGAAACATTAGAGGAGAGATCTAATAGACTAAGAGACCGAAACAAGACTCTGACTATGAAGACAGTCAGAAAACATTTAAGAAAGAGAAGCAAGATTGGAAATGAGAAGACACCGTAGGACTAATCAAATAAAAGTACCGGATACGAATAATCAAGCTGTAATTAATTAATAAATAGTAAATTTTCTGTTTATAATCCGGGACGACCAAACGGTCAGAGGAGTTGACAAGATAGTAGAATACAAGAAAGAGTACCGTATTCTGTGGAAGAGCATGACATAGGAAATGTGTTACAACTGTGAGTATTGCTATGCAAGGTATTGAGGACATGGCTTGAACACAACGAATAAATACACTAAATGCTGTCATGATGGAAAAGTTTCACTTGACCCTCTGTCTGAGACACCTACTCTATTACAAGAGCTGCTTACAGGGGATACACGTGAAGAAAATAACTAAGAGAACATATACGAGAGTACAACTTAGCAATGCCATTTGAATCAATGGGTGCAGAGATTAAATCACCGCCTGGAAATGGTCCTTACTGTTTTAGAATACACGGCCAGGTTTACCATTTGGTCTCACCACTATCCAAATGAGGCAAATAAGCCAGGATATGGACAACTTTATATTTTCGATTCTGCTGAAGCAACAACAAAACAGCTTGAAAAACAATCAAACCGAGGGTGTATGGCCGAAGTAATGCAACAATTGGACAAGGCAGTTAAGAGACGATATAATGCACCTACATCCAAAATGCAGGTTGCTGCAATATTTGTTGGAGAAGACGGGGAACCACCTGCAAAAAGTGACATATGCATAAATCCTACAGGTGACTGCTATAGAATTATATTGCTGCTAAACAAGAATGGTGAAGACCGAAGGATCTAGATTCAACTATTTACGCCATAATCAGAAAGATGCCAGGTACATCTAGTTTTCTAATAAGTATTTAACACTTAATATCTTAATTTTGCTGTGTATATTTTTTAAAAATAGATTGGCTCAGGTGGAATTAGTATATTGCATTGGTTTTTGGGTAGTTTGTTCAGTGTTGTTAAAAGGTCGGCAAGTCTAATTATTTAAGTGTTTAATTTTTTAAGGAACTTGTTTGTGAATGAAGATTGTTGCTTTCAGTTTGTTGAGTGATGTAACTGCACTATAGTCAATTTCAAGTGGGTCTTGGAATGTAAAGATTTTGCATTATCCAATACTATGTAATTCAATAGAATGAATAAAAATAAATATATGAAGCAAAGAACTTTAAATTGCAGTTTATTGCATTTCATGAGAGTTTTCATAATTTACTGCTGCAGCATATGTTTTCATTTATTATTTTATCATTAATTTGGAAGAAAAGTGTAAGAGCACTATTTGGGACACTTTGGCTACAGCTGATCTCTATTAAAAGTCCTGTTTTCTATATTTTGTCATTTGTAATCCAAGGTAACAATGTATTTTCAGTGCCAAATTTTAACATAGCATTTTCAGTGCTTTAAGACATCATCAGTAGTATCACTACATTTGTTGATAATTGACACTACCTCAATAAAAAGAAAAGGGAATTTATATCTTTGATACCTGAATGCATACTTTCATCATTCAATCTGAACATGAGGGTTCACATCTGGTGAGTATGGGCTTGGCACACCCAGGATCCTGAGCTGGATATCATCATTCTTCTCTTTCTTGGTGATTCCCTTTTGACTCTCTCTCTCTCTCTCTCCCCCCCTCTCTCTCGGCCGACCGGGCTAGCCGAGTGGGTAAAGTACCTGCCCGGCAACCCAAAGGTCGCGGGTTCGATTCCCGCCTCGGGCTTGGATCAAAGTACAGCAAAAACCTTGGGAGGTGCAATATGGCCACAGAAGCCGATGCGCCAACAACTACCAAATCAAAAAAAAAAAAATCTCTCTCTCTCTCTCAGGGTAACTCTCGGGAATTTTTTTTTTTTTTTTTGGCTGGTGCAGCATAAGCCTCTCTGAAATATCCATTCATAATACAGTGGTACCTCAGTATACGTCCTTAATCTGTTCCAGATCCTTGGACTTATCCCAAACGAATTTTTCCCATAAGAAATAAAGGGAAATGATTAATCCGTTCTCATGAAAAAAAAATCCTATTGTTATTGGCATATTATACATTGATGGGGTTGTATAAAATAATTTAAACACTGCTTAATACTAAAATACATAAATACAAAAGCAATTAGATGAAATAAATGAAAATTTAACAAACTTTAATTTTCTCTTTTCTGTCTCTGTCTCTGTTTTCCCTACTTGGACCTGGTTGAGGATCACCAGGTTTGACGTTTACCAAAAATCTGTCCAAAGAACTTTGCTTCTGCCTTCTCCTCAGGATGTTTCGGAAATGTGACATTGTCTGGTCATTCCAGACAATGCTATTACGGCTTGTTTGGGCTTTGTTGGGGGTGGTACTTTTCTGCAAAGTTTTTGACATCCATCCATTTGACAAAGATTTCCTTGATTAATGAAGTAGGGGCTTCCCCTATCTCCTCCTCTGAGCCTGAAGAGTGTATCCATCTTAGTCTTGTGCTCCTCCTTCTCAAGTTCCTACAGCTCTTCCCTGTGCCCCTCCACATCACCATCACTCACATCTAGACCCATGGACCTGCCCAGAGAGACAATATCCTCCACTATAGGCACAGCCTCAAAGTCCCTTTCAGTCACTGCTTCCGGCCACAAATTCCTCCAAGCAGAGTTCATTGTTCTGTAGGAAACTTCCTGCCAGGCTTTGTCAATGAGAGATATGCAATGGATGATAGTAAAGTGATCTTTCCAAAACTTTCTCAGGATTAATTCTGTGTCAGAGGTCACTTCAAAGCACCTCTGGAATAGTGCTTTAGTGTAGTTTCTCTTGAAATTACTGATGACCTGCTGGTCCATAGGCTGAATGAGAGGAGTCGTGTTAGTGGGGAGGAACTTTACAGTGATGAAGTCAAACCCCGACAGCACATAATCTTGCAAGCTTGGAGGGTGAGCTGGAGCATTGTCCATTATGAGGAGGGCCTTCAAAGGCTTTCTCCTCTAAATAACGTTTTACACTTGGCCCAAACATAACATTTAAACCACTCGCTGAAATATTCTCTGGTTACCCAAGCCTTGCTGTTTGACCTCCACATCACAGGTAACTGACTTTTCTGCACGTTGTTTCTTAAAGGCCCTCGGGTTTTCAGAGTGGTAGATCAGTAGAGGCTTCAGTTTGCAATCCCCACTTGCATTGCCACAGAACAAGAGAGTTAGCCTGTCCTTCATTGGCTTGTGCCCTGGCAATGCCTTCTCCTCTTGTGTAATAATATAGGTCCTGTTAGGCATTTTCTTCCAAAACAGGCCTGTTTCGTCACAATTAAAAACTTGTTGGGGAACAAAACCCTCAGCCTCCACAAATTTGCCAAACTCTCTCTGGCGGCATCTTTATCAGCACTGGCTCCCTCTCCATGCCTCACAACACTGGGATTGCCAGTCCTCTTCTTAAAATTATCAAACCAGCCATGGCTGGCTTTAAACACTTCACTTTCTTGGCTTGTTCCTGCCTTGTTTTTCAAAAGATCGGCATGCATCAGTTTTGCCCTTTTGCAAATCATTGCCTCCGATACGCTATCGCCAGCACACTGTTTTCCTGTTATCCAGATCAAAAGCAATTTATCAACATGCTCTAATGTCCATGATCTTTGTTTGGTAATCGATTTCACCCCCTTCGCAACGTTAGCTGATTTAATAATGTCTTTGTTTTTCACAATCATAGATACTGTCATTCTCGGCATACGGTATGCAGCAGCCAAGTCCCAGATACGCATGGAACCTTCATACTTTTCAACAATCTCTTTTTTCACCTCCATGGTGATCCTAACCATTTTCTTCGTTGCTTGGCTCTTCTCATTAACTTTCTTAGAACTCATGGTTAATGAATTTACAAAAAATTTACGCGAAAAAACACAATTGCGTGAAAATTCAGAGTTATAGCACGGGTTGTTCACTGAATGGTAGAAGCTGTCGTACTGACGCTCGTGGGTAGTCGTGGCAGAGATGCCAGATCTTAACCCCCCTCCAAAAACCGAATTCAGTCGACCGAGGATGGAAGTGCGCACATACATCCTCGGTTGGCTTTTATTCGGTTTTTGGAGAGGGGTTAAGATCTGGCGTCTCTGAGTCGTGGCTTTTTCTCGAGAGAGGTAAACAAGGGTAGTGTGCGGTGTCGTGACTCATTTTTACACACGTGAGTCGTATACCAAACAAATTTTTTGCATCCAAACAGGACGTATATCAAGTTGGACTTATTCCAAAGTGGACGTATACCGAGTACCACTGTATATGGATATTTAAGAGTTTTTTTTGTAGTTATTAGCATAATGTTCAGTTATCTACAGAAATGCAGTTAGCCCTGATACCAAATATATTGAATTGAAATGTTTGTTATATCAACATATTTTGGCTCAATATATTTTGTCTGTAAGTTACTATGTACATTTCTGTTTCAAGTAAGTTAATTGAACGTTATGGTGATATTTAAGCAAGATCGCTGAAGCAGTCATAGGTATTAAAATGGATCAATTCCTTATCCTTTCCACTCAGTTTATTATTGTAGATGCATTAAATGTTTTTACTGTTTGAGCAAGATTCGCTTCAGTTTATATATAATTACAACCTATATAATGACATTTTGTAATTAATCATTTAATTCTTAGATCCTTAATTTGCCCAATTCCAATTTATTGTAATTATTTGCTAAATTTTAGATTTTTCATTTTTAATTCTAAACTATATTCTTGCTTCTGTGTTAAGCTTTTTTTTTTTTTAATGTTTTTGTTTTGTTTTAGAAAACATTTGAAGCTAGAAACTCTGGATGATGCTGTCATATTAGATACTGAAAGTGATGATTTAAATGATAAACATGGATGTCCAGCTTATGTAAGCCCTGAAATTCTAACCACATCAGGCTCTTATTCAGGAAAACTTGCAGACTGTTGGAGTTTAGGGGTAATGCTATATGCAATGCTTGTAGGAAGATATCCTTTTCACGATAATCACCCAGGTAACCTGTTCTGCAAAATTAGGAGTGGCAATTATACTATACCAGTATTTTTACCATATAAAGCAAAATTGTTGATCTGCAGTTTATTACAAAAGAATCCTAGTCAACGTCTTAATTCTGCTGAAGTTTTAGAACATCCTTGGTTTAAGTTGGAGTCTCAAGGAACTCCTTCTCTTAATGATAATCATCAGAAAACTGCAGATGGAAGTGATGCACAAGTACCAGACCAGACTGTACCAGACTTATCATCAGAAGATAATCCATCACTTTTTACATAAGTACATATATGATCATTATGATTTGATGTATTTTAGTTAATTATTATTGTTTTATGTAGAGATACTTCTTATTAGAAATTATTTCTAATAGGAGGTAGGAGTGATGTTTTAAAAAAATCTTCAGCAAGAGGAAGCTGTTCTCCCCACCTGTCACTGCATTCCCTTATAGAAGGAAAAAAAAAACTTAATTTTCTTCATTGTATTAATTATGGTATGCGAAGAAAATATCTTCATGTGGTAATTCATGGAAAGGGAATAATGCTAAGACATACGATGAAAAGTATGTGTCAAGCATAATAAAATAGTGAAGGTGATGGGATATTAAGTTTTCTCAGGAGTAGGGGGAACAAAATGCAAAAATGGCCATTTGGAAGTTTACTTTGTTTAGATGCATCACATAGAAAAAATGAGAATTAAGGCTCATTTTTCAATGTGAAGTTAAAATATTGAATTTCCAACAAAAGCTGACATCTTTGTTAGAGATGTATTTTTCCTTTTTTGTTGTTGGTATTGACAACAAAAGAATCACATCTTCTATCCTGTTATATTTCTTTCCTTTAAGATAGTGTTCTGTTTTTTTTTTTAATATTTTCTCATTTTAGCAGTTAGCATGCTATACTATACTATTACATACATTCATAATTCTTACTTTACAGAATTTTATTATTAAACTGCCTGGGTATTGATTAGTTTTAAAATTATTTTTTGATACCATTGTTGGATTTCGTATAACCCTGAGAAGTTCTAACTTTAGAAAACTGCCTCAAAGTTTTCATAGATATTGTTAGTATCATGATAGGGTAATATCTTCCTTAATCCTTTAAGGATTGGCTGAAAGGGAGGTCCGATGCCTATATACATACCTATGACTTCCAGATATATTTCCATCTGGAATAGATCTAGAACAGTAGCTTATCTCTACTTGTTTTTGTTGTGATTGCTGCTGTTGAAAATGTAATTGAAGCATGTTTCTTGCACCGCATGTAGTCATAGGTAATGATGTTTATAATTTGGAAAGATTCGTGGTAATTCTTTTGTGTGTGTGTGTGGGTATATATCAGTTTCAGGTAGAGGAGAAGTATATAATGCATACAGGGATGAGCATTACCTCTTGAGACTAGCAATAATTTTCTTGAAGAGCTTTAAGAGCTTATTGCAGTCACTTATCTTGGTTCATCAAAATTCTATGAACTAGAATTATAAAATGTGCTGAGCAAATGCTACCTTATAAAGAATAAATAATGGAAGATTACAGTATGTATTGGAATAAAACAAAATTGGTGATAATTTTTGCTTGAAATTTCAGAATGTATAACTTTTCTAGAGTAGTATAAAATGATGATGAATTAAAGTGATGTTTGAGTAGTACAGAATGCTTTTTGTTTTATGATGTTGCAATCAAATACAAAATATGAATCAACATAAGTTGTTGATTCATATTTTGTATATAGCATTAATTTTCTTATTAATTTTGTAAACATTTTTATATATGCCTCTTGTAAAACTTAATTTTTTTTTTAAATTTTTTTTTCTTTTCTTTTTTTTTTTTTTTCTGAACAGCTGTAGCTTCTCCTCCACCCCCTCTCTTTTTCTTCCTCTCAATACATTGAATTGATCATAAGTTTTTGAGTTGCCAGAAGTTGCTGGAGTTGTCTTTAATGGGATGGAGAATAAAACCAACTATTTTAAAGTTTCATAAACTATATAGAACTTTTTTTTTTTTTCAGTATGGTAGAATATTCCAGATATCCAGTAAATATTACTGGATATTTGGAATACAGGTGACCCCCGCTTAACGCTGATAATTCGTTCCGGAAAAACAGAGTGCTGAGTGAATCCGTGCTAAGCGAGCGCTGCATTCCCATAAGGTAACATATGTATTTGTGAGTTGCAGTCGGTGCCATAGGATATTTTCTAATCAATAATAAACGGTAGTGAAAAGATGCACAAATGTCGGTCAAAATATTTAATATTCAAATATTTGTACATATAAAATATTCTGCATTACATACGTATATAATTATGTGGTAACTACTTACGTAACAAAATTAAACTTAAAATGCCAATTAAAATCATGAAAAATGTGATTTTGGGTTGAACTTTGGCCCTCTTCCAAATAAACTAAAAGGGGTATTAATTTTAAATCCCCCACAGCATTACCACCTAACAATAAAGTCAACTGACTTTATTGTTAGGTGGTTTCAAAGCGGTGTTCACCGCTTTGAAACCTGACATGTTTTTTTCTTCTTTCAATATGAAACTTCTTTTAGGCATTCTTTTCCATAAAAGTCCTGCTTCACCTATGTTAAAAACTTGAAGTATAACACATAATATCCCTCTTCAATAATTTTAAGTTCTTTTTTGAAAGTTTCGACTCCTTGATCTGCACTTGAGGCTTCTCCCTGGATTTTAAGTCTATTCAATCAGCCCTTACCAGTTTTAAATGGTTCCACAATTTTTTTTTTTTTTAGGTGAGTTTTCTTCAGATCATCATTATTGGCTAATATCTCTCTCTATCTCTGTTTTTTTAAATAATATTTAACTGAATTCTGCATTGGATATTATCTTCAATAAAATTAGTCTTTCCATTTCAGTCCTAATAGCCGGCCTATCCCTAGTTGCTTGCAGTGGAACAGCTATCTTTCCCGCTGCTAAAATTAATTCTTTATTTTTTTCTAATTGTTCTTACAGTTAAACTTGCAAGTCCTAAATTATGGCACACATCCGCTTGTCGTTGACCGGAATCGATTTGCTTCAAAACGTCTAATTTAATTTTCAAATTCAAGTCTTTTTTCTTACATTTAGTCTTCATACTGCACCCAGACGTTGCTTTTTCATTCTTATTGGCCATTATTAACTCTTCAAAAATGCAACTGCGTTGGTTGCGCTAATTATGATACAATGTTCGAGTAAACTGTCCATTACGCAGGATGTCTAATACTGTACTGAGTGATGACTAGACTTCAGATAAATGCATATGATGCAAATATTACAAGCAATATACTTGCTAATTTTTTAAAATGTTGATCTCGGTACTATGTAACAAGTCACCGTACTGCAATTAAATTAGTGTGCGAGAAAATTTCACTGAGTGTGGGAAAATTTCTGAAGTTGGCGTGGGAAAATTTTTAATGCTGTTTTGCTATTCATTTTCAAGCTATTGACTCCATCAAATGAAACGATTTCGTTTAAATATGCCAAAAATACAATCTGTAAAAGAGCGTTATAGTGATCTATGACAGCGTTATAGTCAGATACTGTTATAATATAAGAACAGCGTAAAGCGAACTGCGTTATAACGGGGGCCTGCTGTATTTCTTAAAAATGAATTTTAACTTCAACAAAAGTGTAATGACATATTTGGAAAGTAAACTTTTTTTTTTTTTTTTTTATTTACCAGAGGCATTACAATATTAGTTTAAGCCATTATATCTAGGTTCTAAATAATGGCACAGAATAAAATTTTAAATATGTTTGTTATGATCACTTAATTTGTGTCAAAACAGTTTGCTTTAAATTCTGAGATATCAAAATTTTTATTGCTTAGAAAAAGAAAAGCATTCGGGAAGGTTCTATTAAATCAATATTGAATACAGCCGGGATATTTGAATTTTGTTAATGGATTATGGAGCAATTTTTACTGCCATTTTGTAAATAGTCACACTGGTGTATGTCATTTTCATTGTGTATATCAATTCCTCCTCTTTCCCCTTCAACCGTATGGTTAATGTTTATGTAGACTAGAATATTTTTGAACTTAAAATTCAGCCACTGAGTATTACTTTTGAAAACCCTGAAAAATTACCATAGTTATTGAAGGACAGCACAAGAAATTTGTAAATTTGTGTACAGTCTGTTGATTAGTCAGCAATCACTTGGTAATGCAGAATATTTTGTGTTATGTGCTGTTGAATTAAACTGGACACATTTTATTTAGTTAATTTTGTTAAAAACTGATGATGAAGTCACTGATTCACTACTTCATACTTGATAGCATATTTTGTCTTGTCCTTAATATATCCCTAAAGGAAATATCAATAGAGGTGGCCATAGCTTTTGATATTCTACAGATGATAGTAAAGCCTTTTATTTATAAAGGCAGCTGTATCTTTAGTATTATGATAGGAATATGCCAGTTTTCACTGTTCTGGTGTTTTTTTTTTTTTTTTGAAATAATACTGGTTTTTTTCAGGGTTTTCATATAAAGCACTCTGACTGGCAGTGTTTAATATATAGAAACCTTTAAGCACATTTCATCCTATATATGGAATAATTGCAAATGAGTAGAAAAGTACTGGAATACCAGTTGATAGAAATGTTTTATGCAATATTGGAAATCAAGTTAACTTTTTTATTGATGAAATTAGGTTTTCAATTAATCTTTAAAAATTAAAACAAGCTAATATTTTTTAAGATCAACTTTGGTAAAAGTCATACGTGATAAGATCCCAAAATTTTGTTAATGTTCTTTACTTTATATAGTAGTAAAGTTAAAAAAAAAAAAAAAAAAAAAGCAAATGAAAATGTTAAATTACATAGTAATCAAAAACTTTTTGAAACTTAAGAAATAGGTACCAAAGGATCCAGTACCTGTATCTAGTACAGGTACTGGATTCATATATCCAAACACATTTGAAGATACAGGTACTGGATCCATATATACATGATGGATATATGGATCCAGTACCTGTATCTTCAAATGTGTATGGATATATATAGTCAACAGGTTTTTTTTTTTTAGCATGTGTGCTTGGTTGATTTGTGGATGCTGAGAAGGTTATTACTGCACATACTGGAATGTTGAATCTTGAACAGTGAGAAAATTTTATGCACCTTTCAGAGATGCAAATAACTTTGTTTATGTCTCAGAAAAGTGCATAATTTCTCAAATTTCATTTGTTTTTGTTTGCTTATTTCTTAAATTGCATTGCAATATAACTATTTCTGATGAACATCAGACAAATCTTTTTTTTTTTTTTTTTTCCCAGTTGCCATAAACTTCATCTTGAACCATTTTTGCACAATGCAGGCACTGTTTTTGGTTACTATTTGGCTATTTCAGAGGTTTAGAAACTTTGAGATTACTATTTTGGATATTATGATTCTAACATGTCAAAATCATATGATATCCAAAAATACTGACTTAAAATGACATATTCAAGGTATTATCTGTTGGAGTATGAACATTATTTTATTGTATATTTAATGACAATAAAAGTTTACAATATGTGTGAATACTTAGATAAATTATTAGTAAAGATTTGAATATAACAGTTAAGGGATGTAATGTATCATAATTATTTTAAAGAAAACTTTATTTTTTAGAAAAGCATTATGCTCTGAGTTTTTATACAGCTTTAGTAGTAGAATGCAGTTTCATGTGGCTAATTTGTTTGCAACTGACTTTGTAAATTGAATTGTAAAATATGGAGAAGAATGTTGAGTCACATCTTACAAAGTACAAATCTTTCTGTCAAAAACCCTTTAAGAATTGTTTAGCATATGGTGTGTTGTATAATATAAGAGGAGTTTACTTTGCATTCTAAAGTGATGTGAAGTTTTGTTATTGTGACTGAGTTTCAGCTCATTTTAATTGCATTCAGCCTGAACTATTGATTGCAAAAAGTAGGAATGCCGATGCTCAGAGTTGGAGATTCGATGCCTATATAGTGGGAGATTCGATGCCTATATATTAATAAGTAGTTACAGAAGTAGTTTTGTGGTTGTAGCTGCACTTCCCATTTAATTAATAGTGAGGAAAAAGTTGCTATAAAACTATTTGTCACATGTATCTGATATGTTATCCCTGAACATTTTGTCATCAGCAAAATAACATTTGTTGTATACATGTCTAAACAATTTAATGGTGTTTTATTTGTGTATAAATAAATTTTGCTATCCTTTGAGCCTAGCATATCATAGCTGTATAAATTTGCCTTTCTGCTTGTTGTACTATCTCATTAAAGTTTTTTAAAAATTCATTGTTTGTAGTATAACTAACGTTGCCATTGGATTGTATAGTATGAACAGTGTTATACAAAATACTTGTTTCTTTTATTCCAGATAAATCCTAGTGCTGCTGTTTTTTTTTAATAATCTTGCTCTTCATATGTGACTTAAGATGAAGCTTGTAAAACAACTAAGCATTATCATACGGTGTTGCTCTTGATTCACTTTTTCCAAATTTTAACTGGCAGCAATGTTGAAGTTCCTTCGATGTGTAAAGGCCACCCTTCACACTAAAACCAGAAGTTAAAACTTGCAATTAACACTTTCGTCCCACTTAGGCACACATACCCCGAAGCAAATTAAGTGACCATGTCAGTGTCAAGAACTTAAACAACATAATAAATTTTCTATATATGTAGTTTTTGATCATCACATGATCAATATGCTGATTATATTTTTGCCATCCCTACTTCCAACCATTGGCAGCTGACATCTTCAGAATGACAGGATTAGATCCCTATGGTTTAATCTTGTACCTGAGGGTGTAAAGGGATAACTGAGGTGGTTTGAACTAGTAATAAAATCTCACTGCAAATGTAAAAAAAAAAATGGAAGCACAAAAATATCAGGCCTGGTTTATATTTCCACTACCATTTTCACATTTGCAGTAAACCTTGGTAATCCCTTAAAGACCTCAGAGGCAGGATTAAACTCCAAGTGTTTAATCCTACCATTCTGAAAATGTCATCTGAGGGATGGCAAAAAATGTTTTAAAAATAAATATTTTGATCATTTGCTAATCGAAAACCATATATCGATACTAGTAGTATATCATAACCAATGTCAATGTTTAACCTATATCAATATATTGAAAATTCATTTATGCTATTTGAGTTCTTGATTGTGACCAACAAGGTCACTTGATTGCTTCAGGGTATGTGCACTCTGATTGGGACAAAAGTGTTCATTGAAAGTTTCGACTCTTCATTTGAGCATATAGAGTGACTTTAAGAGTACTCATTAATAAAATTTGAGTGGAGGATCAGTTTTTTTTAAAATTTTTTTTATACATAATCTTTCTTCCACAAGAAAAATCCAGTTATCAGCTTTGTTCTCTGTGTAACAAGTTATTTTTATAATGGCATTGGGGACCAATTTATTGCAAGCAACACGAGGCAGTGAAAAGAGATTTTTTTTTTTTTTTTTTTAGGTTCCACTGGTGATTAAAACTGAACATTCAGAGAGTTAAAAGTTCAGAGTATATAAATTGCTTCAGTTATAAATGAAATGTAAAACTTTTCTGTGCAAGCAAAAATCACCAGTTTGATTCAACACATACTTTTAAAGTTAAAAAAAAAAATAATGTTCTTAGTGTTGCATCAGCTTTAAATATCTCTTGTACTTTCCTGTATTTAAAAATGTGGAATAAAAAATTTAATAAATTCTGTTTGTAGAATCTGCTGCTGTAGCTAAATATAATAACCCTCTTAGTATATTTGAATGCATAATTGCATAAGCATTTATGCAGTTATTCATTTCATTTATTTAAAAATTACATTTTTATACTTGCTTCCTGCAATGTTTTATAAGTACAGACATTTATACTGAAATTATTTTATCTTATTTTGAAATGGCTATACTGTTCATAGCCTTGTCTTGATAGGCAAACATCTAATTATGACTTTTTTTTTTTTAGCTAAAAAAATTTAACACGTATCGTTTAATCCCTTCCCCAACCAGTTGTACAGGAACTAAGAAATCCTAAGGTTATTTGGAATGGAAAACATTAGTATGTTCAAAACTTGTTAATTTATTTTAATTTAAAAGAACCATTCCTTTTACCTATTCTTCTAATAATTAGTCCATCCTTTAACTCATCATAGGTTGATTAGAAATTTGAATCAGCTAGTTTAATGGTTGAGAAAAATAAAATATGGACTAGTTTCCTTGAGGTATTACTCAGCCGTTTTTTTTTTTTTTTTTTTTTTTTCAGAAGTTTAGAGAAGGGCCACAATAGCTTAAATGTTGCAGAGAGATGGAACCTAGATTATGGGGGGGGGGGGGATAATCATTGATTACTTTAGCCATTTGGTATTTTTCTGATATCACTAAGATAAAAGTTCTGCTCCAACTTGGAAGGGCATCTTCCATGACTTAACAGGGTAGTGGTTGGAGGGAGATGGTCCAAGAGGTAGCAGTTCTGTGAAGTTCAGTTGTAAACTTTCACCTAGTGTAACCCCTAGCATTGTTGCTGTTATGGGTATTGCATCAGGCCTGCATGTAAAATTTTCACTGATTGCAATAAAGAATATATCAAATGATTAATAGTGGCTAGTCTTGTAGGTGCTGTTTTTTTTTTTATGTGCATTCATTTAGTGTAAGTTAAGGGGACCTGTGAGGCTACCCAGTATCATTTACATTGTGTCTGGCAAAGTACAGTGTATTGAATGGCTGCTGACCGGGCTAGCCGGGTGGGTAAAGTGCCTACCTGGCAACCCAAAGGTCGCGGGTTTGATTCCCACCTCGGGCTTGGATCAAAGTACTGCAAAAACCTTGGGAGGTGCATTATGGCCACAGAAGCCTACGTGCCAACAACTACCAAAAAAAGAATGGCTGCTTTTCATCGTAGTGGAATTGTTTTCCACTGTCCAAAAGTTCAAAGTTCACCACTTGCCTATGCAGGTATTATCATGGAAAATAAGAAATTCTGGTAGAGTTTGTAGCCACAAACTAAATCGGCTAATCCAATTGTATTTTGCTTTTCGTCTAGAAAACTCTTGGGAGAATGAAAAAAAAAAAAAAAAGCAGTTTTCGGAAAACATACAGGGTGGGAGGTATTACTAAGTTGATTTCAGAGTTTTTTTTTTTATGTACAATGATCCAAATTATAGAATGTCATTGGTGTAGATGGTACTTTCAGGTGATACCAACTTACTCACTTTTAGTGGCAGGGAGGGATTGCTAGTACATGGTTATCCATATGTTGTATGTTAGGTGGCAACTGGTCAGCTTCATGTTACCAAAGAAAGCATAAACAAATGGATGTGTAAATATTTGCTGAATTCGTATACCAAAATGTAACTTCTGCATGTAATCCTCTAGTTCAGCATTATTCAACTGGGGGTATGCAAGAGATTAACAAGAAACAAATATTTTGGAACAATTGAAACATATTTTTTACTTAACCATATTCTGTAGTAATTACATTATTGCCATTATTAAGCTAAGTGATGATTCATCAAAAATGATATATCCGATTTTTTACTTAAGCGTGTTTTGTATTGTAGTGAAATATAATAGACATACATATATCGGGGGGGGGGGGGGGTACAAAATAAGAATGGGGTTATTTGGGGGGGGGTACATGAACAAAAAAGGTTGAGAAACACTGCTCTAGTTTGTAAGCTGCACATGAGGGGGGGGTTAGAAAGCAAACATTTAATATTGAATGCAATAAGTAGATTTCTTAAGGATCCCATTTGACTGCTGTCTTCTGCCCTATACCAGCCCTTGGTCCAACTATAGATTTTCCCTCTAATTGTAGTTTATACATTGATGTCTCATGAGAAATCATATCAAAAGCTTTACACTAATGTATGTGTCATTTCAAAATTTTCTTTCATCCAGTGGTTTTTGATTTGATTGTATGAGGGTGGCCACTACAGTTTTTGCAAAACAAGCTCCAGAACAGGAATAATTTCCCCATAGACAATTTTTTTTATAAACATTCCAAAAATGATTAAAATACAATATTGAATACAGAAATTACAAACCTACCTATTTAGACTGATGTGAAAGCTCAAGTGCTAGTGGGCTGCCTACACAAAATTTCAGGCTGCACTAGTGTGCACACAAGTACCACACCCGTGTTCCACTACTGAAAACATAATAGCGTGTTTTGTAGTGAAATATAATAGACATACATATATCGGGGGGGGGGGGGGGGGGGGGGGTACAAAATAAGAATGGGGTTATTTGGGGGGGGTACATGAACAAAAAAGGTTGAGAAACACTGCTCTAGTTTGTAAGCTGCACATGAGGGGGGGGTTAGAAAGCAAACATTTAATATTGAATGCAATAAGTAGATTTCTTAAGGATCCCATTTGACTGCTGTCTTCTGCCCTATACCAGCCCTTGGTCCAACTATAGATTTTCCCTCTAATTGTAGTTTATACATTGATGTCTCATGAGAAATCATATCAAAAGCTTTACACTAATGTATGTGTCATTTCAAAATTTTCTTTCATCCAGTGGTTTTTGATTTGATTGTATGAGGGTGGCCACTACAGTTTTTGCAAAACAAGCTCCAGAACAGGAATAATTTCCCCATAGACAATTTTTTTTATAAACATTCCAAAAATGATTAAAATACAATATTGAATACAGAAATTACAAACCTACCTATTTAGACTGATGTGAAAGCTCAAGTGCTAGTGGGCTGCCTACACAAAATTTCAGGCTGCACTAGTGTGCACACAAGTACCACACCCGTGTTCCACTACTGAAAACATAATACATATACCCTTGTGTAAAAATATTTTTTGTTCAGGAACAATTAGGAAGATTTCATTCACATAAATTTAAGAATTTTATTTGATAATAGAGTAATAAGTTCTCGATAACTCCCATATTCTATTATATTATGAAATCAACAGGGATTACCTTTATTTTTGATATAGGATGCTTCTTTTTTCAACCAGCTCTCCTATAGGAGAGCTGGTTGAAAAAGAAGCATTCTATATCAAAAATAAAGGTAATCCTTGTTGATTTCATAATTAAAATTTTATATTAAAGAAGCAACAGTCAAGTCCTGAAATTTAGACATGGGAGACTCACTCAGATATAGGGGATTCAGAATTTGAATATGGCAGGTTGCTAGGTACAGATGATACATAATACAGACAGGAATAGGGATGTGGTTATGCCCTTAAAAAAAAAAAAAAAAACAGGTGCATCTAGCTGATAGGGGTAGCTGGTGCAATATGGTGTGGTATAAGCACTGGAAAAAAATGAGTGTGTTATAGTCATAACTAGAGTATAATGAATAACTACTACAGAGATAGTGGGCAAGTGAATCTTATAATGAAAGATTGTAACTTGCCGGATATTGAGCGGAACTTGTGATTTGGTCACTCACACAGTGGCAAGAAGGTTGAATTTTTTGTATACCATATCAGAGCAGCAACCAAAGAAAAACGATGCTATTGATTTGATTATCAGCAGTGATCATGTTAAAAATCTGCAGATAAAGACCTACTTAGGTGGCAGTGATCATAGTGTGTTGATGTGGGATTTACTTAATGGTGTCAGGTTTTAAATTCTATGTAGTTTCACCAACTGATGAAGTTGCCAACAACAAATACTGAATAGGAAGCATTCAGTGATGTAATTGTAGAAGTTACTAGGAATACACTGATTAAGACACTTCAAGGCTTAGACCAGAATGGATGTCAGATGTACTGGTGAGATTCATGGCAGAGATAGTGGGATATGGCACTCAGAAAGCTGCCAGAAACATGGCGATATCACTTGAGTCATCATTTTGATTATAATTAAGTTGTTTTCTGGCAATAATGTGGTAAATGCTGTATTTTCAGGTGTTCAGCAAGCTAGGTGGTCGTTAACTGATGGGGGAGATGATGTTTATTGTTGGCCCACTTCAGTAGCCAGAATTCAGTTGCATATATTCACCTGATGAGGGAGGAGTGACTGACGCCCACAATTCAGCACCATGCAATATGGCTGAATACACTGCTGTTCCTTATATTCGGTAATGACAGCATTGCCCTCTGTGTTTCTGCATGGTTAGCACAGTGGTATCATCACCGTCCTCCCCACACGGTGGAAAAGACCCTGGTTCGAATACCGTCGATGACGCGAGGAACTTTAGTGGGTTTTTTCACTCAGTGGCTGAGTTAGTCGGTCTCAGGGGGAGATAGTAAGGTCCCCCCCCAGAAACGGGTTTTTTTTTGTCCAGCAAAACAGGCAAATCGACCAGAAAACATGCTATTTACAGTCATAATACATATACATAATGTAATAATTTGAATTTGTCTGTCTGTGCATTGTTAATTTGGGGTAATTAAGGTAAAAAGCTGACATTTTAAAGGTTTATATCTCGTGAAATAGAAGATCCACAATATATTAACAAGCAGCAAAAGAGGTCAGCAAATATTTGCCATAATTATAAGAGAATCCTGGATTTCAGGTGTGTGAATATATCCCCAATTCATTGGGGATACATTCACAATGGAAAATAATGGAGTCATTGATTAAAGAAGTAATTCAGGACCATTAGGCAGGAATGTTTATACTGCAGCCACAGCATGGATTTGTTAAGGAGTGGCTGTCTGACCAATCTGATCAGATACAGTGACACTGAAAAAAGAACACGATGCAAAAAATTATTTCGACATCCCATACTTAAATTTCAGAAAAGATTTTGATACTGTTGCACAAAATACAGCTGTAAAATTTGGACCAGTGCAAGCATAAGGGCAAGATACTGCTATGGATAAAAGAGTGATTAAGTGGGAGAAGACAAGAGGTTGGATGCCACTCGGACAAATATTATTAGTGGCATTCCCTAGGGTTCAGTACTGAGCCCATTGTTGTTTTCAATATTTATTAATGATATCGATGAAGTCATGTCAGGCCTAATATCTAAATTGCAGATGATACAAAGGTTGGCATGTTAGTTAATCGCAGTAACCAGAATATGCTATTGCAACAAGGTCTAGGCAAATAGGCTGAGAAGTGGAAATTGAAGGTTAATATTGACAAATGCAAGGTACTTCATATGGGAAGCAGTAATCCCAGATTAATATACTAGTCGTGTGGGCCGACCGGGCTAGCCGAGTGGGTAAAGTACCTGCCCGGCAACCCAAAGGTCGCGGGTTCGATTCTCGCCTCGGGCTTGGATCAAAGTACTGCAAAAACCTTGGGAGGTGCAATATGGCCACAGAAGCCGATGCGCCAACAACTACCAAATCAAAAAAAAAAAAAAAAAAAAAAAAAATAGTCGTGTGGTACCACACCAAAGGCGGTGAAGAATGAAAAAAGACGTGATGGTTATTGTGCATTAAGATATGAAGTTCTCTGAGAAGTGCAGACATGTTGCAAGGACAGTTCCATGGGGTTTTGTCAGTAATATACAGGAATTTTGGCATCATGGATAAGGTGATTATTAGCATTAGCATTAGCAAAGGTACATGATGCAAGAAAGCAAGCTTATATAGCATCAGCCAAAAAAAAAAAAAAAAAACCCCCTTATTTTACCCATCCACTCGCTCCAAATGTTTGTCAAGTTCTGCCTTGAATCTATTTAGGCTATCAACTTCTACAACGACAGATGGAAGTTTGTTCCAGCAATAAACCACCCGCTGACTAAAGGCAAACTTCCACACATCTATCCTACAACCTTCTTTCCTCAATTTGAATTTATGCCCTCTCAGGCGATTATTCTGAGCAAGAGGAAGAATCCCATCTGCATTGAGCATGCTCAAACCATTCAAAGCTTTATACACCTCAAGCAGATCACCTCGCAGGTGCCTAGTCTCCTGACACTGTAATTTGCAAAACTTAAGCCTTTCTTCGTAAGAGCAACCCTTTGTTCCAGTCACTAATCTTGTTGCCCTTCTCTGTACTTGTTCCAACAGCTCTACATCCTTCTTAAAATGAGGCCTCTAGACCTGTATACAGTACTCAAGGTGTGGCCTGACCATTGCTTTATACAAGGGGATAATCACCTCCTTATCCCTGCTAGAAAAATTCCTGTATATCATTGACAAGGCACCATGAGCTACTATTGCAGACCGTCTGCACTGCTCAGAAAACTTCATATCTGCCTGCAAAATTACCCCTACATCCTTTTCATTCTGTACCACTGTCAGTGTGGTACCACAGAGGTGATACGTTACTCTGGGATTACTGCTTCCCATATGTAGTACTTTACATTTTTCAATGTTAAACTTCATTTGCCACCTCTCAGCCCATCTGCTCAACTTTTCTAGATCCTGTTGCAGCAGTGTACTGTCATTAGTGTCATTCCATGGTAAAAGGCAATGGTCAGGTCATATCTTGATTACCACACACAGTACTTCAGGATTTATTTTGGAAAGGATGTGGATCTGCTGGAAGAGTGCAGAGAAGAGCAATAAGATTAGTAAGGGAAACAAAAAGGGTGCTGTCACCTGGTAAGGCACCTTTTAATTTGATTGCAGTGTGGAGAAAGACAGCTGCAAAGAGATCTGATTGAAGGTGTTTAAGGCTCTGAGTGGATTGAGTAAGTTCACTTCCGATGGAATCCTTTCCCTTGCTGGGACTATATATATGAGAATCATAAATTCAAATTGAAGAAGGACAGATATGTGGAAAGTCAGGATAGTTGATTGTTGGAACAACCAGTACCTGTTGTAGAAGTGGGTAGTTTAGATAAATTCAAGAAAAAACTACACAGACTGTCAGAAGGGATGGACAGGGGATATGGAAAGCGAGGTTTTTAATAAAGCCAATGCCATATAAGTTGGCCTTTCTTGTGTTATTTCCATTAATAATACTAATACTAATACGATCTAACTGAGACTATTATTAGGGAAACGGGAAATATATTGCGCAAAAAAGATAGGTGCAGCAGCACCAGGGTATCTTTTTAAGAGATCCACTGACAAGTACCAGGCAATGTTTAAATTTGAAAGTTTTGAAAATTCTGCCAAAGCATGACAGGAAGGAGTATATGATGAAAGTATTGCCAATCAATTTGGCTGTGGAGATACTGTGCATGGCTCATCAGGTAGAATTTTTCACAGCATCGTATATACTTATTAACAGGAAAGGCATTCTACAGGGGTGGGATACACTTAAATAGGAAGAGTAAGAATATTTGCTGATGCTATCGAGGCAGCATTAGCTGGGTTGGTAAACTGCTAGCTTTGACCAAGTAAATACAGTGGCTGTGTTAGGACAGCTAAGATTAACAACATAATGCATGCATATTTGCATGTACACTAATGCTAGTAGCATAGTTAATAAGCTTGATGAGTTTGAAATTTTCATCGTCATCAAATGTAGACATTTGTAGAGCACGTCACTTAAGGAATGCAGAATTTGAATATGAGTAGAATATGTACATAAAGGACACAGGGTGGGAGGGGGTTATGCTGTTAGTTGAGAAGCATAAAAACTCTACCGCAGTGCATACAGTTAACATGAGTGACCAGTGTCCGTTTTGTGTGACATTATTATTATTATTGTTAGCCCTATGGTGCAAGGAAGCCTGGTGGAGAGAGTGTCAGAAATAGAAGGGAATCACCAAGAAAGCAAGAAAGAGAAGAATGATGATATCCAGCTCAGGACCCTAGGTTTTCCAAGCCCATACTCACCAGATGTGAGCCCCCTGGGGAAACATAAAACTGACATTGAGTCTGTTTTGTGTGACATAAGCCTGCGGCAAGCAAAAATAAGAGTAGGAGTATGTTAGTACTAGTAGTAGTCAATGCTAATAATGTAGGAAAGAAAGCTTATAATGTGGCACCTGCCAAAAAAAAAAAAAAAAAAAAAAAAAACGATTCACAAGTCTATACACTCCAAGAAATTCTTTATTTCTCCCTTAAATTGATTCAACCCATACCCTTCCACAGCAATAGATAAAAGCCTATTACAATAATCAACCACCCGCTGGCTGAAGGCAATTTCCGCACAGTCTATCCTGCAACCATCTTTTCTCAACTTGAATTTATGTCCCCTCGTGTGAGTAGTCTCAACAAAGTGTAAAAAAACAAAAAACAATTTATTTATTAGGGTTACCGTAATTGATTACATCTACCCATATGTGTAACCGGCCTCCATAGCTGAGTGGTCAGGAGCAGGAGTGCAGTAGCACACGCTCCTTGAGTAAACCGGAGTACAAGCCCCTGCCTGCTAAATACGGTCGATCTGCCAACCCGCACTGGATCAGCGTGGCAGATTATGTTCCATTTCCCTCAGCATGAATTGTTGAGGAGGCTTCCATCTTGTAGTAGGTTGATAATGGCTGCAGTTTACCTTTTTTTTACCCATGCGTTTTGGGCTGCAAATTGCGTGTGTTTCTGGTCGATTTGCCTTCTTTGCTGGACGAAAACCCCCAGTTTCTGGGAGGAGGAACCTTGCTAACTACGCCCATAACATCGTCTCACCTGCGTGGTCGGTACAGCAGAACGACAGGTACAGCTGTTCGAAGGACCAGTGGTGGTCGTCCACAAAAAACAACGCCCAATGATGACCGCTATATACTCCTACAGGCCAAGAGAGACCGACACCAGACAGCGGGATCCATTGCAAACCAGCTGCACAGGAGCACAGGACGCAGGATATCGCGGTTTACTGTGGACAGGCGACTCCACAAAAGTGGGTTGTTTGCCCGACGGCTAGTACGCTGTGTCCCTTTAACACCTGCCCATCGGAGACGCCGTTTGCAGTTGTGCATCGAACACAAGGACTGGACAGCAGCGCAATGGGGTAAGGTACACTTTACTGATGGCAGTAGATTCAGTCTCAGCAGCAATTCTCGACGTCAGCTAATCTGGCGAGTGGTTAGCACACGGTATCACCTCACAAATATCGCTGAAAGAGATCGATATGGCGGTCGAGGTGTTCTCGTCTGGGGAGGCGTTATCTTGGATGGACGTACACAACTTCAGATACTGGAAGACGGTACTGTAACCGGTGCATGCTACTGCAGTGAAGTAATCCTTCCCCATGTGCGTCTATTCCGAGGTGCCATTAGCCCCGAGTTCGTATTTATGGATGATAACGCCACACCCAGTCGCACTATAGCTGTCGGACCAGCTCTTCCCTTTGTTCCATCTTTGGTAGTGATGCATCTTTATCATGGCAGCTAGTGCTATGTTGGCATTTTTGAATAAAGTCCCTCTGTACCGTTTTGTTTCCGTTGTTGTGTCGGTGTTGTTTCCTTCTTAATTTCTGTACTTCACGGGGTTCCTTTGGTATGCTTTTCCCCTATCCAGGTCACTCCTACGAGAAGCTACAGGTGAAAACCTGACTGGTCCTTAAGTTTTGCACACCAGTGTATGACCAACTGTGTAGAAAAATAGAGTAGGCCAGTAAATCAGAATGTCTTATAATGGAGGAGGGGGTTGTTTTTAACTTTACAGATATTGACCTGAAACTTAAAGTTACGCACAGAGTAGCAAGGTTTTTATGAATTTATTGGATTACTGTTTTCGACAGCAGCTTATTAGAGGGGGAACAAGAGTGAGTAATACTCTTCATCTGATTATCGGCAGTGATTATTGATGCATTCAGAATCTGCAGATAAAAGAACCACTAGGTGGTTGCAGCGATCGCAGTGTATTGATGCGGGATTTACTTAATCAGTGTAACACCATCAATGGTAAAGGACAGGGCGTTTTCTTTCGTATAGGGGACTACAGTAGTCTCAGAGAGTTTTTAAATTCTATGAAGTGGGTCTAATTGATAATGTTACCATCAACAAATTTTAAATGGGAGACATTCAGGGAAATAATCATGGAAGCTACACTGCTCGGCAAGATTTACAGAATAAAATTATTTCCATTAATATTTTATTGTAAACAGTGTTACCAAAGGCGAATATTTGATATAATATGCATCGTGGCATGCAAATTCCAAGTATCCAAAAGAAGTCACTGTCAAATGCAAACTGGAATTTTCAGTTCTCTCCAATAGCCTGGCAGATACTAAACCACCAGGAGCGCATCTTCATCGGCTGGGAAAGCCACAGGTTCCAGGAACATGTTCTGTTTCCTAAGTGCCTTTGCTGTTTGAAGTTTTCGCAGGATCTACATGTGGCTACTGTGCCCATCATGGTCATGAATATCGAGCCCGCCTCAACAAATATCAACCACCCATCTGTGTAAACTGCAAGGGAGAAAATTTACCGCGTCTGCACTCCATAGGAGATTCAAACTGTGCCATTTACTTGAAAGCCTAGAACATGCACCAATCACGTATTAATTATGGATAGAAGATCAAATTCAGCAACTGCACAACCTCAAATTTATGCAAACTAAAAGCACAAAGAGCCAAAGCAGTGGCTGAACAAATCAAATTAAAGGTACAGGAGGAACAAATAGACGTTCTACTTCTACACGAACCCTATTCTTATATAGGTTAAGTAACAACCTATCCAAACCGCAACCGGAAAACACAAACCTCCACGAATACCCTATGAGCTGTAATTGTCGTTAAAAATATTGACAGCATGGTCGCGAATGCCACTACACAGTGCACATCTATCAGCAATTGTGCTCAGATCATCTCCGCTCTAGGATCCATCGGCGTCCTCTCCATCTATAGTAGACCTGGACAAAATATTTCTCACTCTATCAATATTATTCAGACTGCCGCAGATGTTCACCCAGGGGGGGGGGGTGTTAAGCTGCTGATAGCAATTGATGCACACTGCCGCCCCAAGAATGGCGAAGCTCTCGAAAACTATATCATCTCAACAAATCTTCACATTCTGAATCTACAAAGAAATCTTCCCACTTTCATCACCCTCTGGGAGGATACCATTGATGTGACGATCACTATTCCAACCATAGCGCATAAATTCTTAAATCGAAAAGTCAACGAGGCAGGGACAACATCTGACCACAGTGCGAGCACTTTCACCTTATGTCGCTCTGTGGATCACATTGTATCTGCCCCTGCGATATAACGATATTCTGCACCAAGAAAGCTGACTGGAATAGCTTTCATCAAGCCCTGGTCAACCTTCTCACGAGAGACCATACTGGAAAACAGTGCTACACTGACCTCATTCGAATTATCCAATAAGCCTGTACCGCAGCTATACCAAAGCGGAAATAACTTCACTCTGCTGTTCTCTGGTGTAACCCAGACCTGAACAACCAGAGGAGAGCCATGCACCATGCCTACAAAGCTTTCCACAGGGCTCGTGCTTCCCTTTCTCAAGCTGAAATCGATGTGGCCAGAGACATCTATAGAGCGCTCCGAAATGTTTACACTAGCAGAATTAGCATGCAAAAAGAAGTCTTGGCAGGACCTAGTCTCCACAACTGACAATAATTACCTCTGGGGAATTGTTTATCGCATTGCGACCAACAAGCTACCCCCGGGGAGGAGTTATATGCTCTACATCTAGAGCTGATGAATCACTCATCCTGATCTGGGCTGACTTAGCCAACTAACAACATGTTGAACTCTATTTTTCCAACTGATGATGATCCAATTGTTAATAAACAATATCTCATCATCTCAAGAAACAACGAAAACTAAACGCACTGAAGAGCCTTTCCAGCTGGGCGAACTTCAAACTGCATTCTCCAAAACTAGGGAGAACAAAACCTCTGTTCTCGACCTCCTTGAAATAGATGTTATGAAAAACTTCACTGAAATGTTCCCACAGTACCATAGTGACATAGTGACATAGTGATTTTTTGACAAGCGGCACCGGTGCTTTCGCACAACTCCGCATTTGAATCTCTTGTGAAGTAAGACAGTACAGTACTGTCAAGGCCAGATAGCATATGTTAGTGTATGTTCATGTTTGCTTAGTGCGGGTTATGTTGTTCATCTGGCCGCTTAGCCTAGGGTCCGTGGAACACCACAGACCGCTAGTTACCGTCACTGGCACTGGGAGCCGGACCAGGTATGTGGGAAGAGAACTCTGGCTGGCCGACCCTGGGGTTCGCCTGAGCTTCCCAGGGAGAGCCAAAAAATAAAATAAAATAAAATAAATTAAATTAAAAAAAAATAATAAATAAAATAAAATAAATATAAATAAAAAAAATAAATATAAATAAAAAAAAATATATATATATAAAAAATATAAAAAAATATATAAAACAATAAATAAAAAATATAATAAAATAAAAAAATAAACAAATAAATAAAAAAAATAAATAAATAAAAAAATAATAAATAAATAAAAAAATAAAATAAAATAAAAATAAATTCCCACAGTACCTTTTGGCCACCTTCAACCTTTGCCTAGTGGTTCGCCTCTTTCCCATCATCTAGAAGGGGGGGGGGGTAAACTATTTAGTAAGGTCGCTAAGAATGTTAATTCAACTACCCATGAGAATTTTGTCTATAAATTGCATGTGTTCTCTGGTCGATTTGTCTGTTTTGCTGGACGAAAAACCTTGCTTGGGGAAAAACCCTTGCTATCTTCGCCTGAGACCGACTAATTCAACCACGGAGTGAAAAAAAAGCCCGTAAAAGTTCCTAATGTCATCAACGGGATTCGAACTTGGGCTTTTTGCAGCAGGTGTGGGGACGGCGGTGACTATACCACTGTGCTACCGCACAGAGATCATCATCTAGAAGGAATCAAATTATTATCAAGAGTCACGATAAACTTCCAGAAAATCGTAACTCTTACTGTCCAATTGCCCTTTATGGATCGATGTCTTAACCATTGGGCTAATCAGATTTTTGCGCGGGTAGCTCTTGCATCCTTCTGCTGTTCCACCATTATAGAGCGTGTGGAACGTGTTCTACGAAATTTCGCTGCCTCTACTGTGCCTGATGTGTAGTCAGTTTTTGGTTTAATTACCTCGCCATTGTTTTTGGTTTGTGTTACTAAGATTTTTTAACTATTGTTTCATATCATTAATTGGATTTCAGTTTAGTGTAACAACAAACTAACAGTGTTGTGATTGTTGCATTTAACAGAGTGCTGTAGTGTGAGGCGGTAATATTGCATCGTTTTGATAAAGATATTCTAGGTGTGGATATTCTTGGAGTTCTAACTGAAGGGCAGTAATAAAATTCTAATTAATTACAGCAGTAACTGCCAAAATGGAATTAAGCATTAGTACAGCCAAAGAAGGAATCTTTCAACAGTGTTATTAATATTTAGTGAGTGTTGTACTTAGTTGTCAAATATAGCGTAAGGGGGACAGGTATACTAATTTTAGTTGAATGGGAGATCGTATAGAAATATAGTCAGTGAATAAGTGTTTTAGACATTTTCTTCCTACCGACAAGTACAGTGTAAAGTCGGAGTATTAGAATTGGATTCGAACTAGCGGGAGAAGTACAGGGATATTGTTTTTGATGATTTGGTTAATTTGCTAAGGTAATTCTGGATAATGGAAGGTAAATTTTATAGTAGGAAGTCGCAACGTGGAGGGGGTGGAAGGGAGGAGGATTCCAGTTCTTTTCCCCCTAACTTCTTCTTCAAGGTTACTTAGATTATCTGCAGATTCAGCGCAAAAAGTGTTGGAGGCTAAGTATTTGAAGTCAAAAGTTGCAAAAGCTAGGAGAAGTGTGGTTTCACCCCCCCCCGCCAAATAAGTGAAGATAATGGTGTGATTAATGCGTCAGAAAGTGTGGGAAATCGAGTGATTGGTGACACGGGGGAGAAAACTGTGTCAGTGAGTGTAGGAACCCCCTGTGGTTAGTGAAGGCTCAGGGCCGAGTATGGATCTTGGAGCCATGATTGAGAATATCACTTAGGGGATTGAGGAGTTACAAATGAGTGACGATCCTAAAATGGGTGAACTGACAGATTTTCCTTTTGAGAGTTTTGATAGCTTCTTTGGAGATTGTGGTCGGAAGAGTGTAGCTACAAATGTCAGTGAGAGTGAGATAGAGATAATTATTTCAAATATTAGTGAGCAGCAAGTTGGATGTGGTGACGTAACCACCATTTATGAACTGATGGTTAAAGAAAATCGTGGTAGATTATACTACCCACGATTCTAATAAAGTGACTAAGGCTACGTGAAACTTCATATTAGACAAATGGTTGGATATGGAGGCTGTGATAACTGCATTATTAATAAATAACGAGAAGCTGAAGGTAAAGAATGAGGAGTTACAAACAAGAGTTGCTTTTCTTGATGACTTATTGAGAGGATATTCAGGAATGGGTAAGGTAGTTGAGCAGAGTCCGCATCAGTCATATGCTGGTATAGTTGGCAACTATGCTAGTCAGAGTAAAAGTAGTGATGATGGTACAGCTAACAAAATAGTAGAAGGGGGGTGCTGGAGTTGAAGGGAGCTGGAGTTGAACAGGAAATTTAAGGAGAAATTTGATACAACTATTATTTTGAGGGCTGATAAAGAGTCTAGTTATGTTGCTAGTCATGAGGTTAAAGATGTAGTGGTTGCTGCATAAGAATGTAAGGATATTAGAGTAAGGAATTTACGTATGATAAGAAACAAGGGAGTTATTTTGGAGACAGAAAGTAGTGAGGATTTGAATAAAGTAATAGGATCTGGGGAACTGTCAAGTAAAGAGATAGTCCCTGACAGGTTGAAGCTAATTGACCCGTCCATTTTGATATACGATGTTAGTAAGGAACATACCAAGCAGGAAATATTGCATGATTTATATGCTAAGAATTTTAGTGATTATGGTTTTTCTGAGAAGGAGATTACTGATGGGGTGATATTTAGCTGAGGTTTAGCACAGGGGCTATGTCTAAAATGACAAACTGGATTGTGGGGTTAAGCCCGAAGTTGTACAAACGTTTATTTGTCAAGGACAGGATATATTTGGGATTTACATCTCATAAATTTCGTGCTTTTGTGGTTGTGAGTAAGTGTTTTCGGTGCCTGGGATACGGCCATTCAACTTTTCATTGCACCCATAAAGCTGTAACGTGTGGGCATTGTGCTCAGGGTGGCCACATCCTTGTTGATTGTCCTAGTAAAGATCAAGACCCAAAATGTGTGAATTGTAAGCGGAAAGGGAGGCAATGTGACCACTCGGTTAGAGACAGCAACTTCCCGGAGTACGTTAGAACTTTAGATGTAGCTAGTAGTAGGACATATCATGAATAATACAGCTAATATAAATACGTCTGGTGGAAATAGTAGTACTGAAATATAGGATTGTAGTAGGGCACAAGACAGTTCTTTAGGTAGTAACGTTGAAAACAGTATAAATCGGAAATATGTTAAGATTATGCAGATAAACGCCAGAGAGCCAAAGCTGTAAATGAAGAGGTCAGATTAGCTGGGGTGCATGATAACTATGATATAGTGTGTATTCAAGAACCTTGTGTGGCTATCTTCGGTGAAAATTATAAAGTGACAGGGTTTCCGGTGTCAGCCCAGATTATACAGGGATTAGATGCCAAACCTAAGGCAGTTATTGTGGTATTGAATAGGGATTTAAATGTAACAGTGATAGCTAGTCTATGTAATCAGTGGGGTTGGTGTATTTCTGTGTCAACCCCGCAGATTTCTTTTTATGTAGTGTCATTATATTGTCCTCCCTCTTTGGGGATGGAGATATCAATCCAGCATATGGAAAATGTAATGAGCTTTGTACAAGGTAAGAGTTTGGTTTTTACTATGGATGCAAATGCCAAATCAGATCTATGGTATAGTGATACTACTGATAGAAGGGGTTTGTTATTAGAAGAATTTGTGAACAGTTATGGTTTACAGGTGTTGAATGAGGGGGGGGGAAGCCAAGTACATTTGATAATGTACATGGTTCTTCTAATATAGATGTGACGATGACGTCATTTAACTTAAGCAGGAAAATTGTTGATTGGGATGTTAAAATGTATCTGACAAATAGTGATCATAGAGTCATTGATTTTAAGTTATTGTACACCTGTGATGGATATGCTTCCTTGGCTTTTAATGATTGTAAAAGATAGATTGGGAGAAGTGTAGAGGGTCATTGTCTGTTAGCTTTGATTATACCATGAAGGAATTAAATAAATAAATAAATTTTCTGTTTATACTCCGGCACGACAATCAAGTCAGTAGAGTTTACAATAAATCGTCAATACAAATATTTATTGTATTTAGTAGTCACGGTATGTCAGCAAAAGAGTTGGTATTTTATGTGCAGAGTTGTTTAACTAATGCTCTTAGTTTCTTTGCCAGGAAGAAAAGGGAGAAGGGTAAAACTGTTCCATGGTGGTCAGCTGAATTGACTTTGATCAGAAGGGAGGTTTTAATCTACGGAAAGTATATCAAAGATCTAGAGCTAGGGGTGGGGGAGAAGAAGAGAGGAATAGGGATCTTTATAAGCTGAAAAGGAATTATTACCATCAGCAGATTTTAAAATGTAAGGTTAAAGCGTGGCAAGATCTTGTGCATAATGTGGGGAATAGCGATCCTTGGGGCCTCATTTTCAAGCTTACTAGGAATAAGTTCAATATAAGTAACTTGATGTACACTGTGGTGGTGAACGGAGCGAAATCCTCTGATTGGGTAAGAACAGTAAAGGCAATTGTACAGAAGCTTTTTAGGAGGGATTGTCCAGAGGATGATAATGAATGGCAAAAAGAGGTTAGAAGGCTGAATGAAGAGTATGTTTGGGGGGAGGGGAATTATGTTGTTTAATACTGATGAACTTGTGCAAGTCTGCTCGAAATTAAATTTTAATAAGAGTCCAGGAATGGACTTGATTGAAAAAAATTGTATTGTTTTCAATCAAGCTGTAGAGAATTTTCCTGCCATATTTTTAAACATGTTTAACAAATGTCTTTTGGAAGGTGTGTTTCCGGGTCCTTGGAAGATAGCATTACTGAAATTGTTGCTTAAGCCTGGAAAAAATAAGAATGACACAAAAGCCTTTCGCCCAATCTCGTTATTAGCGAATTTGGGGAAGGTATTTGAGCGCCTGTTACTAATTAGACTGCTATCTTTATTTGAAAACAACAATTTATTGTTTCCTCACCAATACGATTTTAAGAAGAAGTTTTCAACTAAGGATGCAATACATGATCTGTTGGATTATAACAGACTGGCAGATAAAAAATGTGTTAGCTGTGTTTCTTGACTTTGAGGGCGCTTTCGATACTGTTTGGTACGAGAGCGTCCTCGAGGCTTTATGGAGACTGGCATGTCCTGATAGGTAATATAGGACAATTCAAAATTATCTAAGCAGAAGGCAGGTAGTTGTCAGATCACAACATTTAAGATATGAAGACAGCTTGAGTAGGGGCTATCCCCAGGGATCGGTATTAGGCCCAATATTTTGGAATTTGGTAATTAATTCTTGGTTGTCAATGAATCACAAGGATTGCCACAAAGTAGCTTTTGCCGACGACGTGGTCTTGGCAGTGCAGGGAAATTCCAGAAATGAGTTCGAACTAAAAATTAAGTATATACTGTAATTGATAGCCTGGTGTATTGGTCTACAAATAATAAATTGGTGGTTTCCTCAAGCAAAACTGTAATGATGTTGCTCAAAGGGAAACTTGATTACAGACGCCCCCCCCGCCCCCGAGACTGCTTATTAATGGAAAGCAGGTACTATTGGTATCTCAAAATTCAGGAGTTCTGTTAGATGATAAATTATCTTTTTTCCCACACTTGAATTATTTAAGAAGTAAAGTTAAGAATTATACTGCATCTATTGAAAGGTTGACAAGAACTGAGTCGGGATTAAATAACAGAGCTCTAGGGTTATATTATAGAATTATTTTTATTCCAATTGTAACCTGCGGCTTCGATATTGCATGGGAGAATATCCAATGTCAAATTTAGAAATAAGTTGATGTCAATTCAAAGATCAATGTTGTTGTTAATGGTAACAGTTTTCAGGACAGTGTCAACAAATGTTCTGCAAGTCATGGCAGAAGTATAACCGTTAGATTGTCAGTTGTTACATACAGCCTTTGGTTACTATTTAAAGGAAATAATACAGATATCATGTCTTGGAATAACTAATGGTGTGACAGTGGGAGTTAAAGAGGGAAAAAAGGAGATTATTGGTTAAACTCCTGGAAATATGGCAGGACAGATAGGATGTAAGTGTAACGGGGGAGGGGGGGTTACCAGATTATTTATTCCAAGAGTTCATTTTACATACTGGAATAAGCAGTGGCTTTTTCCAATATGTTGACGTCTTATATATTAACAGGATATGGATCCTTAAGGAGTAAGTTATATGATCTTGGTCTGGAAACCCAGCCAAATTGTGGTCATAATAAGGGAAGTTGGGATAATGTATTGTACGACTATTTATTGTATGAGGAATATCGCCAATTGTTCAGGAATGAATTATTATATTTTGGAAGAGGATTTGAGCTTCATTACATAGAGACTAAGTCTAATTTTAATAAGTTTAGTAATTTTTGTGAGTTAGTATTTCGGAAGAGAAGAAGGTTACAACTGTTGGTGGATATTTTTTGGGCATTCTGTATACTGGTTGATGATGTTGTTGATTGTTGCCACTTCATGTGGTCTGACGCTTTTAAGTTTTTGTTCTACTCTTAATAGTGTTAATATTGCTGTTGATATTATTATTGGTTTTTTTTTTTTTCTTTTTAGGACCTCCTGGGTTAGGTCCCTTGGAGGTGGGGAAGATGACGCCAATTGGAATTGAACTACATCCAATGGGCGTGGAGATGGTACTTAATACCGACAGAGATGATCCAGGTCTGGCTACAGGTGCCAAGGGACGAGCACCAGGGGCAGTCACGCTTGAGTGTATGCTTCCTGGTGGCGACGAGGCTTTTTTTTTTCCCCTATTAGTAGTAGTTCTTTTTTGGATATATGATATTGTGTGGAGATGGGCGCTTGCTCGGGTGCCACCATATATACATTAACATATGATGATGTCCAATTGCCCTTTATGGATCGCTGTATTAACCACTGGGCTAATCAGATATTTGCGCGAGTAGCACAGTGGTATTATCGTCACTGTCCTTCCCCACACTAGGTGGAAAAGCTCGGGTTCGAATCCCGTAGATGACGCGAGGAACTTAATGGGCTTTTTTTCGCTTCGTGGCTGAGTTAGTCGGTCTCAGGCGTACATAACAAGTTCCCCCCCCAGAAACTGGGATTTTTTCGCCCAGGAAAACAGGCAAATCGACCAGCGAGCACACGCAATTTGCAGACAAAATAAATATATGGGTAGATGTAATCATTTATGGATGACCCTATTATCATAATTTGTCCAATTGTCATTAGAGACTCCACCAAACAAACGTATCACAAAATCTATATCAATATATAAATACCTATCTTGGTAACAGACGTGTAGCAATATGCACACAGATCCAAGAGATAAAACGCCCAGCTAAAAAAGATTTCCCACAGGGTTCAGTCCTAGGTCCATTTTTTTGGACCTGTGTTCTTGAGGAATTTCTGACAAAAGATTTTGGCACTGCAGACAGGGCCGCTTTTGCTGATGACCTTGTCTTATCGGTCAAAGGTAACACCAAAGGGTAGTGTAAGAAAGAGCAAATGTGGCACTCAAACAGCTGCAGGAATGGGCGCTAACCAACATGCTCAATTTCGGCAGAAAAAACTAAATGTATCCTACTGAAAGGAAATCTAAGTATAAGACGACCACAAGTGATAAAAACTGGTGATACCTCAATTCCTATTCCAAGAATTTGAATTTAAGAATTTAATGCATAATTCTAGATTCCAAATTAATATTCTATCCACACTTGACATACTTGGCAAAAAAAGTCCATTACTATGCTGGACGATTGTCAGAATCGTTCCAGCATAGTTATGATTGCCAATAAGGCTAGTGTGCAGAGAGGTTCTGCAGTTTCTTCAGTCGGTGGAATGTCATTTCTGGGACATTGTCCCGTCCGAGGTTTCCAAAAGTCCAGTTTATTTTGTAGTCATTCATTGGTTAGGATCCCATCCGAGATTATTTAGTCCAGTCAGTTTGGACGTGCACTTGTGATTTTATTTTGGTCCTTCTGATATGAAGTCGGATCCCTGCGGGTTTGATTTGTTCTGGTGGTCCTTAGTGGTGTCAAATTGTTTTTCAGATAATGGGCAGCTTTGATGGGTACTTGCATTCTCTTCATTGCGGTGGTTGCGGCTGAGGGAAGGTCCGTCTTCTGCTGAAGAGGTCCTGAGCGAATTTTGTTAGCGCTTTGTAGCTGTCTTCTTCTTCTTCTTCTTCTAGGATGAGGTGTTCCTGGTTTTGCAGTGTGAATCGAATTTCAGTGATGAGCCGGCAGCGTAGATCTTGATACAGGTGACAGTGATACATGAGGTGCTCCCATGTTTCTGTTTGGCCGCAGTGGCAGAGAGGAGTGTCACTGAATTGGAAGCCTGATAACTTGTGTCTGAATGCACCGTGTCCGGTGAGTAGGTATGTGACCAGGAGTCCTGGAGAGAGCCAGTGGGGATATTTTGGATATATTGTCTGAATTGTCGGCACAATTTCCGGGTGATTTCGCTTTTGATTGAATTTTCCCAGCGGGTTTGCCAGGTATGTTGGAGATGCAGTGTGAGTCGCTTCTTTTCCATTTTAGGGTCATTGGCTAAGTCAATCGTGTAGTTCAGGCAGGTGGACGTTTTTACTTTGCTGAAGTGGTGGAGGATTCCGCGACGAATGATCTCCAGGTCCAGGGGGAAGGCACCCATAAGGATCTGCAGCGCGTGAATACTCACCGTCCTGCAGGCCCTGGAGATCGTTAGCAGGGTATATCTTTGTATCGTCTCAAGTTTTCTCCTGTTGACCGCAGTGGTCGCTTTGTGGTATCAGACTCCGGAGGCATATGAAATGGCTGGCAGGAATACTGTCGTGTAGAAGAGGGCGAGGGTCCTTTTCCTCAGGCCCCAGTCCTTACGAGTGACTCTTTCAAAGAGTGCAGAATAGTTTCTGATTTTGTTCCTGATGTATGTCAGATGTGGTGTGAAGGATAGATTCCTATCGAGCATGACTCCCAAATGTTTTAATTCCGTTGCGAGTTTGACGGTTTTCCCCTGGACTTTGATTTGGGGAGGCCTCCTAATATCTAGGTCCCCCTGAGTAGGACTGAACATGTCTTGGTTGGTAAATAGGAGTTTGATATTTTGCAAGTTGTGGAAGATTAGGTCCAGCCCTTGACTCGCTCTAGTTGGTTGCGTCGCTAACTATGTAAGATCAAAGAGTACAGAATAGTTTCTGATTTTATTCTTGATGTATGTCAGATGTGGTGTGAAGGATAGATTCCTATCCAGTATGACTCCCAAATGTTTTAATTCCGTTGCGAGCTTGACGGTTTTTCCCTGGACTTTGATTTGGGGAGGCCTCCTAATATCTAGGTCCCCCTGAGTAGGACTGAACATGTCTTGGTTGGTAGATAGGAGTTTGATATTTTGCAAGTTGTGGAAGATTAGGTCCAGCCCTTGACTCGCTCTAGTTGGTTGCGTCGCTAACTATGTAAGATCAAAGAGTGCAGAATAGTTTCTGATTTTATTCTTGATGTATGTCAGATGTGGTGTGAAGGATAGATTCCTATCCAGTATGACTCCCAAATGTTTTAATTCCGTTGCGAGCTTGACGGTTTTTCCCTGGACTTTGATTTGGGGAGGCCTCCTAATATCTAGGTCCCCCTGAGTAGGACTGAACATGTCTTGGTTGGTAGATAGGAGTTTGATATTTTGCAAGTTGTGGAAGATTAGGTCCAGCCCTTGACTCGCTCTAGTTGGTTGCGTCGCTAACTATGTGAGACCAAAGAGTGGCCTCAAGGCCCACAAGAGCATCCCCATGCCTGGGCAGTGGCAAGTTAAAATCACCTGCTACAACAGTTGGATTTTAGGCACACACACAATTTTAGGCACTGCATGTTGGGATAATTTCGGATAATCGAGATAAGTTCGGATTTCCAAGACTGTGGGATGTTCGTACGATAGGGCTTTGTTATTAGTGTTGAAAGACACCCACTAGAAGTTCGTAGCCAAATTTGGTGAATTTCTGTGCACTAAAAAAGATTTAGGCTGTTCCCCACAGTCACGTGAAGGGAGGTGGAACAGCTATTCACGAAAACACCCCTAAGAGGACCGGGAAACTTTCTGCTGGGCGACTCACACTGCATCTCCAACAGACCTGGCAAACCCGCTGGGAAAATTCAATCAAAGGCGAAATCACCCAGAAATCAAGGGCAGTGAGCAGAAGGTGAGATTTGTTTTTTCCGTACGAGCAGTAATTGTGTGGATCTCCTTCCATCATAGAATGTTTATGGAAGTGGGGGGGAAACACAAATCATGTTCTCTTCGTTGTATTCACACGGAAATCTTTGTGAATTGTTGGAGCAGTCTTTGCCCAAAATTACACTGTTATGGATCACCTCCCCAGTCAAGAACTGGATCCAAGCGTGGCAGCCAGAAATAATTGGACGCACGCTCTACTTCTCTGTTGTCAGTGGCATGGTGACCAGTACTGTCTGGCAAACAAAGGAAACAGATAAAAATGCCTGTATTCAACTAATAACCCCAGACAAACACTAAAGCTGCTCACCTGGAGAATCCACGAGTTTAAAATCTAATTGATGTACTTTTCCTGAAAGGAAACACACCTAATCCGCATGTTAGCATTAACATTAGTAGAGGCATATGATGTAAGAAAGCAAGCTTATGCAGCATCAGCCAAAAAAAAAAAAAAAAACTTCCACTTCACCCCTCCGTTCGTTCGGAATGTTATTAACTAAAATGGTGGGGCGATGAACGACATGGTTGGCAGCCATATTGGCAATCGGCGTAAGTTATGTAGAAATGTATAGTATCTTACGTAGGACGGCACGTCAACGAAAGTTCAACTCCCTCTTTGTACACTGTGATGCTTACAGAGCACTGTCACAGCCCAGAAATGTGTGTGATGTTATGTTTGTTCAGTGTGTATGTGTTGTGTTGTTTAGTTGTTTGTGGCCGTTTTGTCACCAGGCAGGCGATCACCTGGAAAGCCTGCCCAGTGTCCGGCGTAAGTTGTAGAGTGTGTTTAGTGTCAAACGGCACCGGGAGTTTCCCCCATCTCCGCGTAGTATACTTTGTAGGTGTGAAACAGAACACTGTCAATGCCAGAGGTTTAAAAGTGTATGGATTATGTATATGTATAGTGTCGTGTACCGTTGTTCCTCTGGTCATTTAGCCGATGGGCCCCTAATGGGACCCAACTTTGTCCATACTCTGCCCCGTGGAGGCTGACCAGGTATCCAGTTGTTTAGATATTATTTACTCTGGCAGGTCCTGCCACCTAGTTTCCTGAGATTTCACTGTCTAGGACCTTAAAAAAATAATAATAATAAATAAATAAAATAAAATAAAAAATAATAAATAAATAAAATAAAAAAATAAACAGGGGAGAAAACGCTAGAATTAGTAGCCAAAAGTCGTGCAAGATTGAATCATGCAATGATTCATCAAAATTGAATCATTGCATGATTCAATTTTGATGTTCAGGGAGTGCTCTGGCGTATAGGTAGAGTGGGGGAGGGAGACTGAAGACTAGGGGGAAAAGACAGAAGAATGGGGACGATAGGGAAGATGATCCCTGTAGTCAGTGGGGCCTGCCTAGGCCCCCACCAGAGGAAAGGAGGGGGAGACGGAGAACCGTCACCCCTCCACCGGGGAGGAAGGTATAAAGTAAATCAAGAGAGGGAGCTCGATTTAAATCGCCAATAAGGCGCTTTGCAGCAGAGCTGCACTGTCAAGTCCAGTGGTATCCGTCTAGTCTCCACAGAGGTCTGATCAGATAGTTGTTGTTCATGAGATTCAGGTCCCGTGCATTCTGTCTTGATTGTAGTATTTGCAAGGGCCAGTAAATCAGAGAGTCTTATAATGGGGGATTTTAATTTCCCAGATATTGACTGGAATTTGGGGGCTGGTCACTCACACACTAGCAAGGCTTTTGTGGATTTATTGGATGATTGTTTTCTACATCAGCATGTTCAGGAGGCAACTAGAGGGAGTAATACTCTTTATTTGATTATCAGTAGTGATTCTTCATGCATTAAGAATCTGCAGGTAAATGAACCACTAGGTGGCAGTGATCACAGTGTGCTGAAGTGGGATTTACTCAAAGAGGTAACTACCATTAGGGGTAAAGGGAAGGGTTATTGCTTTCGTAAAGGCGACTACGATGGACTGACACAGTATTTAAATTCTATACAGTGGGACCAACTGATGATGTTACCAACAGCAAATTCAAAATGGGAAGCATTCAAAGAACTTATCTTGGAAGCTACTAGGCTTTACATACCAACTAAGAAATATAGTTCAAGGTTTAGGCCAAAATGGATGTCAGATGAACTAATGAGACATATGGCAGAGAAGAAAAATGCATGGGATACATATAAATTAACACGTGACACAGAAGCCTATGATAGATACAAGTTGATCTGTAAACAAGTTACAAAGGAGGTTAGGCAGGCGAAGGCAGATTACGAGAAATCTTTGGCAAGGGATGCAAAGAAAAACAGCAAAGAGTTCTTTACTTATGTAAACTCTAGAAGGAAGGGGATGAATCAGATTGGTCCACTTGATATCGATGGGTCAACTGTTGATGATCCTGCTCAGGTAGCTAACAAACTGAATGAATATTTTGCATCGACATTCACCCATGAGGAGTTATTCAGCAAGGGGAATGCCAGAGGTATATTCAACTCTGGCAGTAAGTTAGAGAATCTTGTAATAACTGAGAGTAAAGTGGAGGAGAAATTGTTGAAGATAAATACAAGAAAGGCACCTGGGGTGGATGGGATCTATCCAGTTATATTAAAGGAAGCAGCAAAGGAAGTAAGCAAACCCTTAGCCATAATTATGAGAGCTTCCTTGGACTCGTGGGAAGTAACCGTGGACTGGAGATGTGCAAATGTGACCCCAATTCACAAAGGAGGATCAAAGGGCGACACAAGTAATTATAGACCTGTTAGTTTAAATTCTGTTCCTGGAAAATTAATGGTGGCACTGGTTAAAGAAGCACTGGAGGATCATCTAGACAAGACTTCAGTTATAGATCAGACACAGCATGGTTTTGTTAAGGGGAAGTCTTGCCTGACCAATTTGATTGGATACTATGACGCAGTCACAAAAGAACTGGATGCAGGGAATAATTTTGATATTATATACTTGGATCTTAGAAAGGCTTTTGATACTGTTGCACATGGAAGACTGCTGCACAAATTGGAGCAGTGTGGCATTGGAGGCAAATTGCTGCTATGGATAAAGGGGTGGTTGAGGGGGAGAAGACAGAGAGTGGTAATCAATGGACACTGCTCATCGTGGACTAATGTTATTAGTGGAGTCCCTCAGGGTTCAGTATTGGGTCCATTATTGTTTTCTTTATTTATAAATGATATTGATGATGGTATATCAAGCTTAATGTCCAAGTTTGCAGACGATACGAAGGTTGGCAGGGTTGTTAAGGACACTACTGACCCTATGCTTGTGCAACAGGATCTGGAAGTGTTGAGTAGATGGGCTGAGAGGTGGCAAATGAAGTTTAACATTGACAAATGTAAAGTACCACATATGGGAAATAGCAACGCCAGAGCAACAACTCTGTGGTACTACACTGACAGTTGTAGAGAATGAAAAGGACCTGGGGGTAATTGTGCAGGCAGATATGAAGTACTCTCAGCAGTGCAGACGGGCTGCAAGAGTAGCTCATGGTGTATTGTCAATGATATATAGGAATTTTTCTAGCAGGGATAAGGAGGTGATTATTCCCTTGTATAAGGCAATGGTCAGACCGCACCTATAGTACTGTATACAGGTCTGGAGGCCTCATTTCAAGAAGGATGTAGAGATGCTGGAACGAGTACAGAGAAGGGCAACAAGATTAGTGAATGGAACAAAGGGGTGCTCTTACGAAGAAAGGCTTAAGTTTTGCAAATTACAGTGTCTGGAGACGAGACACCGGCGAGGTGATCTGATAGAGGTGTATAAAGCCTTGAATGGTTTGAGCATGCTCAATGCTGATGGGATTCTTCCTCTTGCTCAGAATAATCACCTGAGAGGGCATAAATTCAAATTGAGGAAAGACAGATGTAGGATAGACGTGAGAAAATTTGCCTTTAGCCAGCGGGTGGTTGGTTGCTGGAATAGACTTCCATCCCTTGTCGTGGAAGTTGATAGCCTAAATAAGTTTAAGGCTTAGCTGGACAGGTATTTCGAATGAACAGAGGGGTGAAGTGGAAGTGGTTATTTTTTATTTATTTATTTATTTTTATTTATTTATTATTATTATTATTTTTTTTTTTTGGCTGATGCTGCATAAGCTTGCTTTCTTGCATCAAATGGCTCTACTAATGCTAATGCTAAAGTGGTAGTCAAGTGCAGTGTTTGTCACGTTTTCATCACTCTTGTCCGTGAAGTGGAGTGTCTGGCCGGATCTCTTGGTTATTCAGTAGTCGTGTTTCAGTTAGTCACATTTCATGATGATTTGCCGGGGAAGTGGAGATCTCTCCAGACTCTGTAGTCAGTCTCCTCCGAATTTCAATCACATCCGTGAATAGGTGTCTTAATCTGATTTGCTCTGATTTTCGTGAGGGCGTCATCCTATCCTATTGTGGTCAAGTGCCTCTGTCCAGGCAACAAGTTATTACTGCTTGGGTTGGTTGCACTGTAGTTTTAAAGGTAGCGGGTTGCTGTCTATTCAATTGGGCTTGGCGGTTGCGGCAGGGTCGGCCTTCTTGTGAAGAGACTTTGGGCATATTTGGATAATGCTGTGTAGGTGATGTCACTCTCTAGGATGTTGTGCTCTCTGTCTTTAGAGATAAACTGTAGCTCAGTGATAAATAGACTCTGGAGGTCCTCATAGAGTCGGCAGTCATACATCAGGTGGTCCCAGGTCTCCTGTGATTCGCATGCACAAAATGGATTGTTAGCTATTCCCAGTGTTGTTAGCTTGCTGCGTGTAGCACCGTGTCCTGTTAATAAGTAAGTGCAATAGAGTCCCGGGAAGAACCACGAAGGCGATTTTGGATACGTTATTTGTACGTCTGGAATAAACTTGAGAGTTATCCCCCCCCCTTTTGTGGACTCCATTCAGCGTTGTTGCAATACGGATTGGAGGTAGTTTTGTAGTCGTTTCTTTTCTGCAGATCGATTCCCAGCGGGGTCCGTGATGTGGTCCCTGTATGTCGTGCTCTTTCCTCGTCCAAGACAGCATGCCTGTGCGTATAACCTCCAGGTCAAGAGGCAAGGCCCCGTGATCACCTGCAGGGCGTGGGTGGAGACGGTGTTACAAGCACGCATCATGGTAAGAAGAACTGGTCAGTGAATAATATTGAGTTACCTACTATTTGCCACTTTTGTAGCCTTGTTAAACCACACACCTGAGGCGTATGTAGCTGCTGGAATGAAGACTGTTTTTTAGAGGAGGGCGAGTGTGCGCCTCTTTAGGCCCCAGTCCCCGCAGATGATCCTTGCCACCATTGCTGCATATTTCTTCATCTTTGTTTGGATGTAGTTCAGATGTGGTAGGAAAGAGAGTTTACTGTCCAGAATGATTCCCAGGTGCTTTAGTTCCATGACCAGTTTTATGGTTTTGTTATTAATTTTAATTTGTGCAGGCCTTGTGGGTGTTAGGTATCCTTTGAATGAATTGAGTCTTGGTTGGAGATATTTGCAAGTGGTGCTTTCTGGTCCATTCCTGTAGGACGGATAGGGCTCCATTTGCTGTTGTTTCCATATGAGCCCTTGAGTGAGCTTCCAAGATCAGGGTTAGGTCGTCCGCAAAAGCCAGCACCCGGACGTCCCCAAGGTCCATGGAGAGGAATAATTAGAATAAGGGTGGCCTTATAGTAAAGTGACAGCATTCGTCTGTTGAGACCCCAATCCCTTCTGGAGACTCTGGCGATGATCGCCGAGTATTTCCAAATCTTGTCTCTGATGTACATTAGATGTGGTTGGAGAGATGGGAGTCCAAGATAACCCCCAGATATTTAATTTGTGCGGACAATTTAATAGTTTTACCTTCACTTTTAATGTGGTGGCCTACAGGGGTCAAGGGTTCCTTTGAGCATTATTGATGAAGTCCTGTTCGGCGAGATCCTGAGGAAATGGGCAGTAGCCCAAGTTTGCAACAAGTCAAGTGCCCTACTTGCCATTATCTCCAGCTGGACCCGAAAGTTCGCCGCCACAGTAAGAATGAGGTCGTCTGCATAGGCCTGGGATCTCACTTTTCCCAGGTCCAGCACCAGGAATTCGTCTACGATGAGGTTCTAAAGGAGTGGCCCCAGGACGGAGCCTTGGGGGCATCCCATAAAGACCAGTCTGGTGCGCTTTCTATAGGGAGCATTTACTTCTATCTTCCTGTTGGATAAGTATGTTGTGATGACATTATACAGGTTGATTGGCATGCATGCTTCTCTATCTGGCAAGGACACTAGGCCACCATTTTGTGTCGAACGCCCCTGCAAAGTCGATTGATATGACCAGAAAGTACTTCTTGTCGGAGCTTGTAGCCGCATTTATATGCGTCTGAAGGGCATCGATGGTAGAGAGATCTAGTTTGAAGCCAAATTGTTTTGGCGATGAGTGGTTCGCTTCATTATAGTGTCGTTGAATTCTGACGTGCAACATCCTTTCTAATAGTTGGCTAGCAACCGGAAGCAAGGCAATTGGCCGACAGGAGTCTGGATTGGCAGGCGGTTTGGTTGGGATCTTCAAAATCAATTTTAGATTTGCTGTTCTCCAGTCAGATGGGAAGAAGCCGGTTTTGAGGCAACAGTTAAATAGAGTAAGTATGAGTTCCGGTGCTATTTCAACAGAACATTTAATTATTTCTGGCTCTATTCGTTCTAGACCCGAGCATTTGTGGTTTTTCATATGTGTTGCAGCTGCCTGGAGCTCCTCAAGGGTGAACGGTGGTTCTGTCAGGTCCGTGTGGTAGACATCGTTGTCATGGCAGAGTTGGAGTTGATCCGGTGTGTAGTTGATCGGGTTAGCTGGTTGTTGGAAGATAACATCTAAGATGTTTCCAATTGAATCATTCCATGTAGTGGCTGTGACGCCGTGGTAACTGAATAGAAGTAATGACTTCCCCCTCTGGGGAGTTTGTTGGTGGTGACTTTATACACCACCCCCCAGGGATCAGCGTTCCCTCCCTCAGCCACTAGATTTTCCCAGGATTTTCGTTTATTTACTGTGCTTAGATTTGTGTAGCGGCTCTTTGCTTTGCTATACAGTTGTCTTAAATCTTCCACCTCCGCAGGGGTCCATGATCGTCTGGATCTTTTTTTTTTTTGGCTAATGCTGCATAAGCTTACTTTCTTGCATCGTATGTCTCTACTAATGCTAATCTCTGAAATTGTTTCCTTTTCCTGATGACTTCCTTCCTGAGGGCCTATATCTCTGGTGTCCACCATGGCGTCGCCTCTGGGGCTGGTGTCTTTCTCTTAATGGCTGCTTCTCTAGCCTGGGTTATGATTCTGGTCACCTTCCTTTGCAGGTCGTCTGGATCCATGTGAGGCATTGTGTTTTAGTGCTGGGTTCTAGCATCTGTAGTTAGCAGCTCCTTGAAGAGCTCCTAGTTTGCTTTGCTGATGGCAAATCTGTTTAGTTGTTGCTTGATTATTGGCGTTATAGTTAGGGATCGGAGTATTTGAAAGATAATCACTCTGTGATCAGACGTGGTCCAGGTGTCTTGAACTGTCCAGTCGGAGATGTAACCACTGATGTTCCTTGTAGTAAGGTTGACGTCAATGTTCGCTTCCCACAGTGTTACAGTAGGTAGGAAGTTGATTTGGCATGTTAAGCAGCGCCAATGAAGAGTTCCCCAGGTACTCCCCAAGGAGCTGGCCATTTCCAGTTCCTCGTCGACCGGGGGCGACGCTGTGCCATGTGGGTGAGCGACAATTGACATCCGACCCCACAATAATTCTCTGGTTTGGTAGTGCATCCACGAGACTCTGTAAGTACCTGGTAGCAAACGTAATTTCTTCACCAGGTCGACTGTGTGCATGTGTGGCAACAATATAAAATGTTCCCAACAGGCTGAAGAAATGAGCGCATGCAGCCCAGGCCGTACAGAAGTGATTTAGTCTAGTTACTGTGAGACTAGAATTACGGACGATAACAGCTGCCCATGGGGTGCCATCATCCATTTGAATGACTTTATATGTCGTCCGATGTTCTGCCACGGTTCTTTCTGTTCATTTTGTTGAAAGATTTTTAGCATAGTGGAATTGTATTTTTTAAGGCGTGTCCCCATAATCTATTCTTTTTTGGTGTCTTTGCCTTGATGTACGTGGGGCATTTCGGGTTCCTAATTGAGTGGGCGTGGTCAATCTTCAGGGATTTGCAATTTGCACAGGTTGACTCTTTTGTCTTATTTGAGTAGTAGGTGAAATCATGCCCCCTTCTCAGAGCAGTGACCTCAAGTGGAGGTGACCTCTGTGCATGTGTGGCCGAATTTGCAGCAGCGATAACATTTAGGAACGGCCACATGTTCCCTGAAGCGATGACTTCCCCATTCGATGTAGATCCTGGACTGTTTAAGTACTTGCCAGGCGGGTGGTGTTAATTCCATAATCCAGTTTTTGTTTGTACCAGCTCTTGTCTTAGTAGAATATTTTGATTGAACTAGGCTTTGTTGCTCTCCCTGGGGATAATGCCTTGGTGGTTCCGTTGAAAGATTTCCTCGGCCATTGTTGCGGTGAGAGGTTTTTATTGACATCAAAAACCTTTCCTTTTCTGTGGTTCTGCAGTGAGTCCCAGGAAAGGAATTTTTGGATTTGCAATTATGATGTCTATGTCCGCTTTCGTCTCATTTTCAATTAGCATTCCTGCATTTCTAGTTTTCCTGATCGCCCTGATTTTAGTGGTTTTAAAATCATCTTTGAGGTTGGTCATAACTTTAGCCTTTATCTTTTTACTGGTATGAGCTTCTTCCTTCTCCGTTGGTCTGAGGATGACCATGTTTGGGGTTCTACGCAGAGCCGCTTTTCTTGGTTGTTGTCCTTTAGGCACTATCGTCCTGTTATTTGGGTTCCTCAGAGCTTCAAGCTTACGAGAGGGCGCGCTGTGGAATGTGTTTTGCCCTTCCTTCCAGGAAGGCTTCAGGTTTGGCTTGCGCCTTCTCCTGCATAAGGAGAGGGCAGCATAAGAAACACGATTTTAGGGTTTGACATTTTCCGGAAAATCGAGGTTAAACGTTACGACTAGGAAAAGGTTTCCAAATGGAGTTGTTTGGTAAAACCACAAGTCTGTAGCACAATTTGGAGCTGAATAGTCCAGAAAGTTTTGAGCTAACCACCACAGGTCTGGTGGGAGGGAATGCCCAAGTGAAGAAATGCCCCACGAGAACGGGACTACTTTTTTCCAGTGTTTTCTCTGGCGAGGAACACAATGGTGATACTTATTTTACTGTCCAACCCCAACAAAGTTTATGTAGGGGGAAAACAAGAAGACACGATTAAGTTTAGTAAAAAGCACGTTTCAAGTTGCAAAATATTTGGGGAACTCTTCCAGCCCCGGCACACACAAGGGTTAGGTAAGATGTAAGGTGTAAGGTGTAGTTAGTGTCAGACGGCACCAGGGGGTTTCCCCCATCTCTGTGTAGTTTTCATTGTGGATGAACCAGTTCACTGAAAATGCCAGAGACAAGGGTTAGGTAGGTGGTAGACATCAGAGTGCCCAGCACATGGATGACTGGACCCAGGGTATCCCAGCAGAACAGAGTGTGTTTAGTGTCAAACGGCACCAGGGATTTCCCCCATCTCCGCGTAGTATACATTGTGGGTGTAGAACAGAACACTATCAATGCCAGAGATTTAAAAGTGTATGGGTTTGTATATGTGTAGTGTAGTGTACCATTGTTCCTCTGGGCCCTTAATGGGTTCCAACGTTGTCCACACTCTGCCCTGTGGAGGCAGACCAGATACACCAGTATTATAGTTAAATACTCTGGCAGGTCCTGACACCTAATTTCCTGAGATTTCAGTGGCTAGGACCTAAAAAAAGAAAAATGCCACAGATAGGGATTAGCCAAAAGAATTGCTGATTATGCAACTGATGTTTTTATTAAGTTTTTGGGTGTAGGGCTCAGGCAATTTAGAGATGGTTCAGACGCTGGTTATAAGTTAGAGAAGGGGAGGGAGACTGAAGGCTGGGGGAAAAGACAGAGTAAGGGGTCCATAGAGAAGATGATCCCCAAATCAGTAGAGCAGGCCCATGCCCCACCAGAGGGAAAAGAGGGATGGTGAGGGGGCTGGCGGCCAGGGGTAACCTCCCCCCTGCTTGGGTGGTGGAGAAAAAGAACCACGCAAGGGAGCATGGCAAAGAAAGCTTAATGGCAGCAGCTGAGATGTGGTTTGGAGCGTCATAGCTGGGCTGAAGGTCCAGTCCGATCTTGTCTTCTTTATTAGAGTCTGGCAAGGCTGTCACACTTGGGACTGTATGTAATGTGTCCCGCCCGATGTATACTTGTCACTACGAGTTCGGAGCTTTCAGGTCTGGTCGTCAAGTGTGTGGTTATCACTAGACTGTGTCACTAGTACGGGTCTCACCGCGGATTTGTCCCTTTTGTTAAGTCAAAATTAGAGATGTATGTTCACTGCAATCTGACTTGGGGGCGGTTTCAGGACTTCTGTCCATTTGGTCACTGGGTCAGCAGAGCTGCATAATATCACAATTTGTAAAGAGTCTAAAATCAGGAAGATCCAAACAGTGTTGTTATTCATGGAACAGAGGTCCCATCCCAATAACGATGGTAGTCATTGACAGTCCAGCTTGAAATTGATTAAGCAGAGCTGCATAATATCACAGTTTGTAAAGAGTCTAAATCAGGAAGGTCCAAAACATTGTTGTCATGCATGGAACAGAGGTCCCATTTTAATTTGTAAAGAGTCTAAATCAGGAAGGTCCAAAACAGTGTTGTCATTCATGGAACAGAGGTCCCATCCCATTAACGATGGTAGTCGTTGACAGTCCAGCTTGAATTTGGGCAAGACGAGTTAATCAGGTGTACGTTCGTTCCAGCGGTAGGGATCTTCTTCTTGTGAAGAGCTCCTGGCAGTATTGTGAAAAGGCCTTGTACTCTCTGTCGCTGTCCAACAAGTAATGCTCCTGGAGTTTTGGATTGAAGTTAATTCTGGTATCCCAGCAGAACATCGCACAAAGTATGACACCAGCGCTATCGGCTTGTATTCATTCCACGGTGCATCCAGGCGCTATCACCTCCCCACACATACCTGGCTGTCCACATGGTGCAGCAGGAAACGTGATTCAAAGTCGCCATTCTGTTGCCATGTACCATCCAGGAGAGCCTTCGCCCACCTCGAGCATCGATGTGCCGTTGTTGCCGAACACCTCACTGGTGGTTTATGGGTTCCCCCTCCTTGGACCACTTTCGATAGGTACTAACCACGGCTGACCGTGAACATACTACCAGATGTGCCGTTTCGGATATGCCCTGTCTGCACGGGTAACACAGTGGTATCGTCACCGTCCTCCCCACACCGGGTAGAAAGGCTCGGGTTCGAAACCCGTCGACGACGCGAGGAACTTTAATGGGCTTTTTTCACTCCGTGGCTGAGTTAGTCGGTAGATAGCAAGGTTTTTATTCCCCCCCAAAACTGGGGTTTTTCGTCCAGCAAACAGCCAAATCGACCATACAACACACGCAATTAACAGACATAAGACACAGCACGGCAGATGAATTTAATTATTCGGGTGGCCTAAATATAATAATTTGTTTTTTTCTGGATATGCTCTGACCCAATCGTCTGGTCATTACAATTTGGCCTTTGTCAAATTCGCTTAAGTCGGCTCCCTTGCCCATCTAAAGGGAAAGGCAGCGGACAAGTGTTACAAGAGTACCGATGATTAACGGAGCTCAGTATCATGTTTTTTTTCTAGTGTCGCGCACTGCAGGTGAACTATCGCGCACGCGCCGTAGTTCACCTGCAGTTTCTTCGATTTGCATAACGACTCGCTGGTCATAATGTTTTGGCTCATCGGTGTAATTATGTGTGCTAAAGAATTGAAAAGTGGAATAAAAAGAAAACACTTTTTAATATCATTAACATCTTAAAGTGATAGAATAACTTCAAAATGTTCCTGAAAAAAAAAAAAATGCTGAAGAATTTTGTATTGGCCAAGAGACTGTGTCAGATATTAAAAAACAAAGAATCTTTAAAGGCAGTTTCGCTAAATTTTGATGTGGGAAGTTATAAAAGCAGTATATCAAACAGGGGCTCACATCTGGGGAATTTGGGCTTGGCACACCCAGGGTCCTGAGCTGAATATCATCATTCTTATTTTTCTTGGTGATTCCCTTCTACTTCTGACTCTCTCTCTCAGGGTAATTCAGAATTTTTTTTTTTTTTTTTTTTGGCTACTGCAGCATAAGCCTCAGGCTTCATTGCACAATAATAATAATAATAATAATAATAATAATAATAATAATAATAGACAGACATCAAAAAAGCCAAAAGTGTTGCTGGAAGAAGAGAGACGTTTGCTTGTATTCACAGCAACGATCAGGTAGCGCTGGCATGCGATGCCAACGCCACCTGATAAATAAGAGGGCAATACTGTACACGTACATTCATCGAAAGATAAATGCATTTTCTTTTTATAGTTTTTAAATAACTGCTCTAATTATGGGTGGCAGCCTTAAGTAATTCATAATGGCACCCTTAAGTAATTTATTTTATTTTGTGGCACGCCTACTCAATTTTATCCCTGTTAGATCCGAATCTCTCTGTGTGTGTGTGTGTGTGTGTGTGTGTATATATATATATATATTTAGTGACAAATGGGCCTGGAGTACTGGGGTCCATAGTTTAACAAATAGATATTTATTTAAAGTATACCCAGTATAAAATAAAATAAAATAAAATATTTCCAGTAGCTTTCGGAACTCGTGTCCCTTCGTCAACTGACAAATTTGAATACATTACAAGCAAAGTGTGGCACGTTACTCATTCGTCATTGTTGTAGCACGGACGTGTGCTGCCTTGCGCCAGTGATCATCCATCAATAAAACGGTTGTCTCCAGGATTGGATGTATACGCATGCCTTTCTGGCGATTTAATGCCTTAGGGTTGTTCATTATGTTTAGTGACTCTAGCCATAGGCGGTGGCGAAAGTGTCGCGCGTGGTCCACTATCTCAAAGTCGCGCTTGGGGTCAAGATCGTGGTTGGTAGCCCAAAAATGTTCTGCAAGCGCGGACTGGTCAGTTTCGGCAAGCCGGATTGCTCTGTCGTGTTCCGTGAGGCGATCCTGGAGACGTCTCGATGTCTCACCTACGTAGCAACTGTTACAGGCCCTACAGGTGATACGGTACACTACATTGCTGCGTAAGACAGGTGTGACAGGGGTCTTCACACTGGAGACAAGTGAACGTAGGTTCCTACCTGGTAATTGTACACATTTTATGTTGTAACTTCTCAGGATCTTCGAGATACGTCCTGACACTCCTGGATAGTACGGAATGTAGGCGGATGATATGCCGACTTGCTTCGGAGGTCTTGGGTTGGAAGTAAGTTCTTGTGCCTGTAACAAGCATCTGTTTAGTACATGGGATGGATAACCGCATCTGGTTAAGTCCGCCTTCACACGGGAGATCTCGTTACGTCTAATTGTGTCGGTGCTGGAATGGCTCCAGGCCCTGGAGAACAGGGTGCGGGCAGTGCTATTGAGATGGCTTGGAGCGTGGCCGGACCCGTAGTTGGTGAATTGACCGCACCACATGGGTTTGCGGTATACTGAGGTCTCTAGATGTGGGCCTACGCGATGCACTAGCACGTCCTGAAACGGGAGCGAACCGTCCACCTCTGATTCTACGGTAAACTTGATGAAATTGGATAGAGAGTTGAGGTATTCTAGTAGTACGGTTTCAGAACCACGTGGTATTATGGTAAAAATATCGGACGTCACTATCCACTGATGACATCTGTACCGCCCTCAACCTATGCCTCTCTAGCAGCATCTTCACCTTTGAAGACTCACTCTACAAACAAGTACATGGCACTGCTATGGGTGCCCCTGTCAGTTCCGTAGTAGCTAACATCGCCATGGAAGATCTGGAGAAGCAGATACACCAGAACCCACCTACACCTATTACAACGTGGTGTAGATATGTCGGCGATATTTTTACCATAATACCACGTGGTTCTGAAACCGTACTACTAGAATACCTCAACTCTCTATCCAATTTCATCAAGTTTACCGTAGAATCAGAGGTGGACGGTTCGCTCCCGTTTCTGGACGTGCTAGTGCATCGCGTAGGCCCACATCTAGAGACCTCAGTATACCGCAAACCCATGTGGTGCGGTCAATTCACCAACTACGGGTCCGGCCACGCTCCAAGCCATCTCAATAGCACTGCCCGCACCCTGTTCTCCAGGGCCTGGAGCCATTCCAGCACCGACACAATTAGACGTAACGAGATCTCCCGTGTGAAGGCGGACTTAACCAGATGCGGTTATCCATCCCATGTACTAAACAGATGCTTGTTACAGGCACAAGAACTTACTTCCAACCCAAGACCTCCGAAGCAAGTCGGCATATCATCCGCCTACATTCCGTACTATCCAGGAGTGTCAGGACGTATCTCGAAGATCCTGAGAAGTTACAACATAAAATGTGTACAATTACCAGGTAGGAACCTACGTTCACTTGTCTCCAGTGTGAAGACCCCTGTCACACCTGTCTTATGCAGCAATGTAGTGTACCGTATCACCTGTAGGGCCTGTAACAGTTGCTACGTAGGTGAGACATCGAGACGTCTCCAGGATCGCCTCACGGAACACGACAGAGCAATCCGGCTTGCCGAAACTGACCAGTCCGCGCTTGCAGAACATTTTTGGGCTACCAACCACGATCTTGACCCCAAGCGCGACTTTGAGATAGTGGACCACGCGCGACACTTTCGCCACCGCCTATGGCTAGAGTCACTAAACATAATGAACAACCCTAAGGCATTAAATCGCCAGAAAGGCATGCGTATACATCCAATCCTGGAGACAACCGTTTTATTGATGGATGATCACTGGCGCAAGGCAGCACACGTCCGTGCTACAACAATGACGAATGAGTAACGTGCCACACTTTGCTTGTAATGTATTCAAATTTGTCAGTTGACGAAGGGACACGAGTTCCGAAAGCTACTGGAAATATTTTATTTTATTTTATTTTATACTGGGTATACTTTAAATAAATATCTATTTGTTATATATATATTTGGTTTAAAGGTAGCAACAGTTCAAGATATTATTAATAATAGAAATAAAAATAATAATAATAGATTATTATTTTTTCTTCACGACTACTAACTTATATATAATATAAAAAAGTTATATGATAGTTATCATAATAATATAATTATAAGGATGTACCTTTTTATAATAAAATAAATACTCGATTTTAAAAAATAATAAGTTTAACTTAAATTCAAATTATGTGGCACTCCTGGAATGTTGCGGCACCCCGGTTGAAAGCCACTGACCTATATCATTAAATTTTGCATTGATTTGTGTTCTTAGTTTTTTGTCGTTTTCTTCATTACTCTGGATTACCGCTTAATCCGATGCCTTCTTCCCCAATTATTCCGGATTAGCGAGGGTTACTGTATATATATATATATATATATATATATAATTAAATAACTAAAAGTTATTAAATAATTTCTTTATATAATATTTAAAATTAATATTATTTATTTAATAAAATTTATTTAAAATTTTTAAATAAATAAATAAAAAATCCTCTAGTTTGAAAACAAGGAAAAAAAATAATAATATTAATAAGTTGCAAATAGTGTTTTTATGATACTGAAAAATTTCACTACACTTGTAATTTATTACTTATTTTGAAGTTTCAAAGTTACTACAAGTATGTAGATATATTAGGAAAAATAAAGTAATTTCACTGATCCGTTTGTATAAAAGAATTTAATTAATCCGTTTGAATTTTTTAAATTTTCTTTTTTTTTTCTGAGAAGCAGAATTATTTTATATCTGCAACATTGGAAACGAGTGTTAATGAATATAAATGTGATTAACATGATGTAAGTGAAACTTCATATTCTTAATGTGGAACTTTTGTAAAATGACGACAGAAAAAATTTCAATAAAATTTATGTGGGCTCAGCCGGGATTTGAACCCGGGACCTCTCGCACCCGAAGCGAGAATCATACCCCTAGACCACTGAGCCACGATGCTCTTTTTGATAAAAGTTGTATATTAATGTTAACACTTGTTCCCCCCCTTTACTAAAAAAATTGTTTTTTTTAAAAATTAACATAGAAATTGATAGGTTTATTTCATTTTACGCGAAATGTGGCCGAATAACTAAAATTTAGCTTACAGTTACAAAACTTTCACTACACGGCTTGTAAAATGATTTCATCAGTTTTATTGCTTTACGTAAGTTGAAATTCTTGTAATGCTCGATTTTGAACAATCTCACAAATTTCTTATACAAATTCGTGCTATTATCTGCTCTCTATAGGTTGCGGTTGTTTAGCTTGTCAGAGTAAGGTGACTACGTGATTTTCCGAGTCTAGATTCACATATGTGTTAGCAAGCTGTTTTTATGGGTGAGGTACTACTGTTTTGTAATCCTTGATTAAAATGTAATTGAAGGCATGCTTTCCCCACCCCTTTTTTTTTCTTATGGCTGTTCAAAAGTGGATGTTCGAGTTCTTACCTTGCGTATTGAGCACCATTCTTCTTTCTTGAATGATGATAATGTTCATTAAAATTTCAGACGTTTATTGTTGGTAGTCAGTTAGATTGATATTGTTTCATAATTGCTGTTAATTTAAGTTTGCATTTACTGACGATTTATATTTGGTTATTTTTATAATAGACCAATTTACTGATTAAGTTAAAAAAAAAAAAAAAAAAACAAAGAACACAACAGTAAACAACCTTGGGAGAGTACCGAACTGGGGCTAATAAATTTATAATTGGGTCCGTTCTGTTCTGTGCAATGATATATAATAAATCTTAATACTCAACAAAGTGAATCTGCAAACCTTGAAGTATATTTCAAGTTTAATTCTGTTCAATTGTTTTTATAAGTCAGTTTTCATTAAAAAAAAAATCGTTAATTAGATAAACTGATTTGAGCTATCATAAACTCCATTTCTTTTATCAGCTTTACACCGCTAGTTTTCATTTGTTTTCTGTAATTGAAATTACATATCAAAAGTATCTGAATTTTAATATATATTTGAATTGAATAAATTTACATCATTCAATGCTACCTTCATTTTGGACCTTATAATTTTCATTCAGGTCTTCTGAATGAAATTGTAAATTTACATCATTCAATGCTACCTTCATTTTGGACCTTATAATTTTCATTCAGGTCTTCTGTCTAGTTTACTTTCCTTTTGTTTTGTAGCCATCTTATACTCTTGTAAAATTTGGCACAATTTGACCTTGCTGTTTTGTTTCTAGATTATTCTATACAAAGATGATGTGAGCTTTACATTCTGAAGGATCCAGAGTGGGGTAGTCAGCTCATTTACATTCTGAAAGTAGTGGAAATTTTCTCAGGCTCTTGTGAAGAGTCTGAGTAAATTTGAGCATAATTTTTAATTACTGTCAATCATATACATTGTCATTGTTATATTGCCATCCCCTAGAAAAATGTCTGGATTGCTAGTGTATGAAAGCAGATTCATCATATATGAAAACCTTTCATGACTTCACAAAATTAAAGAAAGGCATATTGAGCAAAATACAATTCATGTAAGTTTGTGTTTAGGGATTAATTTTTTGAAGTTTATTAATGTTGTTATGACTTTATTTCACTTTGTGAAAAATCACAGTTACCAAGGAGAATTAGTTTTGCCCATACTTCATTTCTCTGTGACTTTTTGGTATTTAATATTTATGTCATATTTTTCTGTGTAATTTTTTTTTTTTTTTTTTTTTACTACAGATTTCCTTTTTTATATATGTGGAGATGGCTGTAGAAGCAGCACTTTAACATTTGCTACAATACAAAAAAATTGAAACTGTCTTATATTGTATCATGGCAAATGAATTAACAGGTAATGAAATATATATCATGAAATTTCATGAAATATATAAAGATAAATTTCATTTATCTTCATGACAAGATAAATGAAGCATTTAATGAATATTCTTTTGTGGAGCAAGACTGTAAATTTTATTTGACAGTAAGGAAAGAAGAGTAAAGAACTAGTACAGGACTCAGAAACTGTCACTCATGCCAACTATTACATGTGCTTTCAAATGGTTGTACCATATAGCTGATACTAAAACATGCAACAGTGCCGCTGGAATATATTATGTCTTGTTTCAGCACCTTGATGACAAAAACTTACAACTGCCACTAGACTTTTTTTTTTAACTGAATCTTCCTGGAAAATATTTATCCAATCTCTTGGCACCATGCTACAGTTTTGGCTTTTTTGAAACCTGGAAAAGATACCTCCAGTCCTTATAGTTACAAGCCAATCTCTCTGTCAGGTTGCCTTGGTAAAATTCTCGAAAAAATGATCCACAGTTGACTCATTTGGATCATGGAAAGTCAACATCCACTACTCAGTGGATATAATAGTAATAGTCAGTATGGCTTTTGCCAGAACAGGTCCTCCTTAGATCTGATGATCAAGGCTGAATCTGAAATTTGCAATGCCTTTGTGAAAAACAAACACCCTGTTATGGTCTCCATAGATATAGAGAAGGCATTTGATACTACCTGGCATTCTCAGTGACTTTCATACTCTTGGCCTACAAGGCAACCTGCCAATATTTATTAGGAACTTTCACCAGAGCTGCTCTTTCCAGGTTCGATATCAAAACTCCCTTTCTACTACATTCTCGCAGGAAGAAGGAGAACCACAAAGGGTCAGTATTGAGTGCAACCCTGTTTGCCCTTAGAATTGATTCCATTACAAAAGAACTCCCAAATACTTCCAAGGCGTATCTTTACACTGACGATCTCTCTATTTCTTGCCATTCTCAGAACATGAGATCTATTGAATGGCAGTTGCAGATGCTCCTCTAAAAGTACAAAAGTGAGCTGAGATCAACGGATATCATCTTTCCCATCAGAAAACAGTTGCAATCAACATAAATTACATACAGGTTCTAAACTTTGGATATCAAATTTCATTATTCCGATTGCCAACAATATCAGATTCTTGGGATTGATCCTTGACAGCAAGTTAAACTTCTTTCAGCACATTAAATCAATATGTACTAATTGTCTCAAAAAGCCGAACGTGCTAAGAGCTTTATCTGCTCTGTCTTGGGGAGCAGATTGTACGACTTTGCTGCTCTTATGTGGAGCACTGATTAGATCCCATTTGGATTATGATGCTCCAGTTTGTGATTCTGCCTGAAGGAGTGTATTACGTTGACTGGATCCTATACAACACAATGCATTGGGGATTGCACTTGGTGTTTATAGGATATCTCCAACGTATAGTCTGTATATTGAAGCCCATGAGTCCCCTCTGTAGAAGAATGTTATTACTTAAATATGCAGCCAAAATACAAAGTTGCTATCTGCATCCTATTCAGCCATATCTCTTTAATCCACCACTTCACAATATCTGTAGGAATAAACCAAATAAAATACGACCAGCAGGCCTACAGCTCCTTGAAATATCACAGAATTATAAGGTTCCTCTTCTCAAAAGGAAACAGCTAAAAGAATTACTCTCACCCACCTTGGACCCCCTTTCCTTAACTCATCTGTGATACTTATTTTCTCCAATTGGGAAAGAATTGTCTACTGAATCTGAATGTGCAACAACTCTGTGCTGGCTATACTCAAAATTATGCTAACTTCTTTCCAATATATATGAATGGTTCCAGATATCATTCAACGGTTGTAGCAGCAGCAGTGTTTCCCTCTGCTATCATATCAGCTTCTCTTCTCTTCCACCTGACTACAGCAACTTTTCAGTGGAACTATATGCAATACAATTAGCTCTAGAAAATTTGACTTTTCATCCACTTGCAAAATATTTAGTTTACACTGACACTCTCAGCTCAGTTAGAGTAGTGAAAAATCCCTTTCATATGGATCACCCTGTTTTAAGCCAAATCAGGTGTTTACTATTGCAAATTGAAGATTGCCAGCAACTAGGGAACTTGCTGGATTCCAGCACATTCGGGCATAAAAGGAAATGAACTGGCTGATATATATATCCTAAAAATCCATCAACTTTAGATAACCTCTGTCCTTATTCCAGCCTCTGATTGTAATATCATAAATCAAGCAGCATGCCATGCACAGTGGACAGAGCTATGGCATAACCAATGGAAACAGGATCCAAAATTTTGGCACTCAAGTATTCAGACAATGTGGCGAGAAGAAGTGGTACTCGCACAGATAAGAATAGGACATACTCGTCTCCATCTACTCACAAGCAATGATCCTCCTCAGTGTTCACATTGCTCAGAACATCTAACAGTCGAACATATTTTGATTGACTCTCCACACTATCAACAACATTGAATTTCAATATTTCGCTCTCTGGCTAAGCTCCAAGAACCGATGACATTAAATCATATCATTCAAGAGGAGCCAGGTGGGCAGGAGCAGCAGTGCGTAGCACACGCTTCTTGATTAGACCGGGGTTCGAGCCTGTGACCACCAAATATAGAGGATGCGGAAAGGTCAGGGAATGACCACCACATATTCCCAGAGCAATATGGCCTTAGTTGCTAATGCTCTTAAAAACCAAAATAACAACAACATCAAGAGGAGGCAAATATTAATGTACTTTTCTGTTTTTTGGAATACATTGGAACAAATTGGAATGTATGATCGTTTATAAATAGTTTCTGAACTGAAATGAAATTGAGCTGGCTTCATCTTAATTATTTTCCAACATTCCTATGAATAGGCACACTATAGCTACAGCAGCTTGTGCACCATTAAACTCTCATACTACACACACACACACACACACACACACACACACACACACACTTTCAAATGGCATTGTGAGATGATTTCAGTTGGTTATTCTAATAAGTTTTGTCATGAAAGCCATAACAGAGACAGAGAAGTGTCTTTTAATTTAATTTAATTTTAAATGGAAGCATCTTAAATATATTTTAAAAACCTTAATTTACTTGTGTGACTTCATAGCATTTTATATATAGACCTGATTTTAAAAAGTTATTACTGGCACAGTTGACTCTACATTAAAATGAGTTTAGTATATGAAACTAAGTGTCAGAATGAATTTAGTGCTCTGCTTTTACAAGTTGTGACTTCCAAACTAGTATATACACTTATGAATATATAAATGGAAAAAATATATGTTTTATTACAAAAATTGCTGATATGGCACTCTATGATGATATGGCTATACACCATCTCCAGTTTGGGAAAAATGGATTAGACTTGCCATCCACATGTTAGAAACAGGTGTACAAGCACCTGCATTAAAACTAGAAGTAAGCATAGTGTTGGATTACTCAGTAGGCACATGCCCTTAGGGATCCTCAAGGTTAAGGAGTTGATCTATATAAGCAATATTACTGAAAACATTAAATAATAAAAATTATAGTATTTTCTTATTAATACAGTAATCTCTGTAATTTCAATGCATGATTTACGTGGTGCAATTTGTTCGGTTCATGAACTCTTTTCTTGTTACCCATTTGATTTGCACTTTGGAAGCTCTGCCAACTGATGTGTGGTAAAATTTGTGTTACATCATGTTTCATGTGACTATGCAACTTGTGTGGGGGAGTATGGCCATGGGAAATATAGTATTACCCCAGTCTGGGTGCCTAAGGGTTGAAAGTGTCTTAATTTGTCACTGAGTAAACAGACAGATTTATACAGTAGCTGGGGTTGAAGCACCGAGATTAGCAAATTCCAGCTGGAGTCATTGTAGAATACCATATCAGTAGTTAATCTGTTTATGTCATGTCAGCAAAACTGTACCACAACTAGATCATTGGTGGTTGATGTAATCACTAAGTAGAGACTTCATGGTTCTACAGCCCAGGAAGTGTTTGGATAGACCACAGACATTGGAGGACACTTAGAAGAGTAGTATGTAGATTCCATTCGTTCTCATTGGACACTGTCAACCAAGAATTCAGGAAGCTACAAGAACTGATATTAGTTCAAGGACAATGTGTGCAGTGCTGTATAGCATTGATTTTTTACAGAAGAGCTTAATCATGCAGGCCAACCATTGGTTCTGGGTGCAAAGCAATTCCAGTTACCAAGTGATTCCTAGTGTTGATCTATAGTAAGTTTTCTACGAAACAGTGTTCTATATTTCATATTTCTGAGTAGAGAATTTAAAATTATCTCTCTGCCAGAAAGCCCAAACAGAAAGTGTTTGAAGTCCCAGAAGGAAAGTCACCTTTTTGGTTTATTACATAACAGAACTAGTCACTAACACTAATTTCCAGCCAATGGTCACTGGGTGACACTGTTCCTGCCTTCACATGGTGGAGCTGTATGCTTGGGAGGAAAATCCTCACTCCCAGGTCAAAAAGGAACAAGCATAGAGAACCCAATGATTCGCTCATATGGGATAGTACCCTCCAACCAGACCAGTGATCCACTTGCCGACTGCACTTAGTCACATATCAAGTGTTAGTGAAAGAGAAGAGCACGGTTTTCAACTGTTCCTCTCTTTCTTATAATACATTCTATAAGCCAGGGTGGCCAACGAGTCGATCGCAGATTTAATTTTGGTCGATCACGACGAATTTTAAACATACAGTCATCCCTCGATTTGTGCAATGAAATTTTTGAGATGGTAGATCACGGCACATTTTGAAGGAAAAAAGTAGATCGCATCACAAATTAAGTTGGTCACTGCTGCTATAAGCAATCAGTCTGTGAGAAAACTTTCTCCCTTTCTTATACAAAAATGTGTAGAGGTGCTGTCAGCTCTTCCAAAATGGTGAGGTGACTTAAATCTGGAGATCTACTAGTGGAAGTGATAAACCATCGTTACTCAGAAAAACTACTCACATCTCTACTCTTGAAATAATAATACTTATAAAGGTCTCTCCTCATGTCACACATCCACCTCAAAAGGCATCATTGCATAGGGGGAGTTTCTTGATGTCCCAGGTGAGGAAATAAAACTTGAACTCTCCATGACCAAGGGATGCAAAAAAGAAGTCTCTAAATGAGATGGAAAACTTGTTCCTACATGGAATGCAATCCTCACCTTTAACTTGCCTAATCTACCAACACCAGTAAAAGCCAGTTATTTAAACTTCAAAGTCAGACCATTCATTCCAACCTAGTAAGGTGCTTATGTGCCAAAAATATGGGCACTTGCAGGTCCAAACTGTTTGAATAGACAGATTCTGTCAGTTCAAAGACTAGTAGAAAAGAGAGAAGAAAATACAGCAATATAAAATCATATATAAAGTTACCTATCAACAAGCTAAAAACTATATATGACCACTTTCAACTAAACCCACATTTGTTTAAATTCCTAAAACTACAGCATCCCAAACGGATGTAACAGTCTCCCCAAAGCTCTCAGTAGCCAATTGGGTTGACTTCCTTCTTTCTACATTAAAACTTACTATGCAACAAAAACAACATGTAAATATCAAATACTCAAGACTCAGCCCATAATTTTCAAACAAAATTGAAGCTACAGAAACTGAAAAATTGGATGTAAAGGAGTGTGTGATACAGCAAGCATGGACACACAAATGATAATCCAAATATGGACAACTCCATCTTAGAAATATATGCAGAGGAAGAAATGGATACTGGAAAGGTAGTGTTTCCTAAAAAGGGGAAATCAAATAAAAACAAGCAGAAAGGCATCTAAAATCTAAATAATTAATATGTTATTACAATGGAATTGTAGAGGCTTTTGCAGCAACCTAGATGATATTTGTGATCTCCTTGACAAGTACAATCCTATTGGAATATGCTTATAGGAAACTAACCTAACAGCTCAAAACTGACACACTTAAACACTACAAATTTATAGACAAGGTAGGGTTATCCCAAATACACCTCATGGAGGCACAGTATCATAATACACTCTCTTATTTCAATAAAATTCATTTGCAGATGCAACTAAAAGGATTTTTCAGTGCACATTATCATTGGCATTACTTTAAAGGTTAGTATTAGTAGTGGCAAATGATGCAAGAAAGGTTACAAGTTCAGAATCTCATCCATTTGAATACTGGTCCACATACATAAGGACAAGAACTTGTTGAACTTACATATATATATAGTCAGGTATAAGAAATTGTTGAACTTGTCCCTGTACATATATGCACCAAGGACAAGTTCAGCAATTGATTTATCAAAATGTTCTCCAGTTCTCTAATTTAAAATATTTGGACAATTCATGGTGATGGTGACCTATTAACTAGCGATCACTAACCAATAATCTGTACATCTATAGCAAATTGTAAATGGGAAGTATTCAGGGATGTAATTGCAGAAGCTACTAGGCTTTTTATACCAATTAAGAGATACTGTTGCAATGCTTAGACCTAAACGGATGTGAGATGATCTGTGACTTGTGGCAAAGAAGAAAAATGCACGAAATGCATATAAATCATCTGGTGATACAGAAAACCGTAGTAGATATAAAATAGTCTGTAATGAAATCACACAAAGGATATTAAGCTAGCTAATGCAGGTTACAAGAAGTCTGGCAAAGAATGTAAAGATATATTAACTTATGTAAACACTAGAAGGAAGGTGATGAATTCCGTTGGTCCGCTAGATATAAATGGTTTAACTGTTGATGATTCTGCTTAGGTTGCTGACAGAATGAATAGTTATTTTGCATCTACATTCATACATGAGGAATTTTTTTTGGGATGGAGATACCAGAAGGGTATCAAATTCTAATAGGAAGTGTATAATTTTGTGATACCTGAGAGGAAAGCGAAAGAGAAACTGTTGAAGCTTATTATGAGAGTATCCTTGGATTCAGGCGAGGCCCCCATGGCCTGGTGATGTGCAAATGTCACAAAGTAATTACATATTAGCTTGACTTCTGTTCCAGGGAAAATAATAAAAATAGTCATTAGTCATTGCATGTAGTTATACTGCATGAATTTGTTAAGGGGCAGTCTTGTCTAGCCAATCTGATTGGATATTGTGAAGCAGTAATGAAAGAACTGGGTGCAGAAATTAATTTTGACATAAAATTGGAGCAGTGTAACATCAGGGACAAGTTTCTGTTACAGTTGAGCGGGAGAAGACTGAGTGGTTATGAATGGGCAATGCTCTTCTTGGACTAATGTTAGTGGAGTTTCCCAGGTTCGGTGGTGGGCCCATTGCTCTGTTAAATATTTATTAATGATATTGATGAAAGCATTTCAGATATAATATCTAAGTTTGCAGATGATACGAAGGTTGGCGAGGTGGTTAATGACAGTAATCAGGTTATGCTATTGCAATATGAGCTAGACGAATTAGGCAGATGGGCTGGGATGTTAGCAATTGATGGTTAACATTGCCAAATGCAAGGTACTTCATAGAGGTGACAGTAATCCCAGATCAGTATACCAACTGTGTGTGGTAGACCTGCATATTATCTTATGCAGGGCAGCTCGAGAACTTTAGTTAACTCTGCTGTGGTATGTATAGTGTTATTTATAATGCGGCTCTGGGGGTTCCCCCAAACTCCGCGTCAGGCAGTGTGATGAATACAAAACTCTGTAAAGGCCAGATTTATGTAGGTTAGTGAGTGTTTGCATAGTATTAGTGTGGGGTTGTGTTCCTCCTATTCCCGGCCTCTTAGCCTAAGAGCCTGTGTTTTCACACAAAAACCTCTAGTTTACCTTCCAACACCACAAAGAGGCTGGCCGGGTAGTAGGAAGTATAAAGCACTGGCGGGGCGACCCCCACCCGGTAACCAAGGCTACAGATAGGGAGAGCCCATGAAAAAAAAAAAAAGCGTGTTTGTACCTGTATGCACGAAAAATGTTTTGTGTGAAAATGTCTTTGACAAAAATGTGAAAAGAAAATGATGCAAATTACGTCACTTCCTAAACGATGCTAATGCAGTCACTAATGTTGATTTGGTAGAGTAAGTAGCGGGCGTGAGCCTGCTACTTACTCTGCCGAATCAACCTTCCACTGGTAAGTAGCAGGCGTGAGATGGAAGGTCGAATGTCAATAACCCTACTCTTTATCCTGAAGGTGATGGCCAATTTATGGATGACAGTGCCACAGCAGCAATGAAGTTCTTCGACTTTTTACTCCGACTTTGGAGTAAGAAGTCCAATGCTGGAAGAGTTGTTAGTAGTAATAACAGTTAACTACTAATTCTTCCAGCAACAATAGTTAAAATATTAACTATTATTACTACTAACTACCGTTAACGATCCAGTGAATATTCCTCCTATTCCCTGTTAGTTAATGTTGTTAGTTATTACTACTAACATTATATTCCTAGTAGTATAACGTTAGTAGTAATATTGTTTATAGTTAACTATAAACTTGATGTTAGTTGTAAAAACTATATACTACACATTATTAGTTTTAGGAGTATAACTACTAACTGTATACTATTATATACCCCTCTTCATAGTTAACTATATCCTATTTAGCAGGGGTGGCCAACAAGTCGATCGCAGCTTTAATTTCGGTTGATCACAACAAATTTTAAGTATACAGTAAACCCTTGATTTAATGGACCCCGATTTAATGGATTTCAGATTTAACAGACCGGAAAAATAATAATACAGTAATGTGCATGTTAATCTCGACCATGTTATTTTTTTTAGGTTATACAAAACTTCAGTGTTATTATTAATTAAAAATTAATAATAATTACCTATTTCCATTAATAATAATTACCTATTACCTACCTATAAATTAAGCTAAGCTATACAAACGATCTAGTTACCTATTTCCATTATTGTTTTGATAATTACCTACTTTTATTTTTATAATCAAATTCAGGAAATTGTTTTTTATTCTTTCTGAAAACATGTTCAAATAGCTGTTTTCTCAGATAACAGATAAGAGCAGGCGGTGATTGCAAGCTGAACGTGACTCGGGACACTAAACTGCAGGTCTACCGTCTCGCTTTGTTTCAGTCTCAGTCTTCCTCAAGCTGTTGTGTGGTCAGGTTGTATACAGTGTTTCTGAATTGTGACTTTATTTATTAAATAAATAATTTTGCAATCCTTGCAATTTAAAATGGCATCAAGTGATAGAGGAGTTAAAAGAAAATGTGCGAACTTAAATGTGGCACAGAAATTAGAACAAGGCGTCTCAGTAGCATGTTTGTGAAATTTATGCCGTAAAAAAAAAAAAAAACTATTTCTGATATCCGTAAATCAAAGCCCAAATTGCAACATAATTTTATATTGTACAGTACTGTATATTGTATTAAAGCTTTTTTTTTTTTTTTTTACATTAAGAACAATAAAAAATGCCCCCCAGGTTACATTCGATTTAATGGACTTTCGGAATTAACAGATACCCCTTTTCCCTTATTAGTCCGTTAAATCGAGGGTTTACTGTATATAAAAAATATTAATAACCGGACAGTACTTTATGTTAATTTAATACCCTTTGATTTAAAATGAATACTACGAAAAAGAGTAAAACATATAATTTTCATCAAGAGTGGGAACTAGAATACTTCTTTGTAATGATAAAAGAAAAATGTTTGATTTGCAATGCTTCCGTGTCTATGCCAAAAAAGGAAATTTAGAAATTTACTCCATGGTAAATACCAATCAGATTATCCGCCTAATAGTGACCTTAGAAAAAATGAATTAAAAGAACTTAAATCCAGATTATTCACACAACAAAATTTCTTCATGACACCTAATTTACACTCTAAAGCAGTAACTGTAGCATCATTTAAAGTGAGTCATCTTGCAAAAAAATGCAAACCATTTTCTGATGGTCAATTCATCAGATGAATTTTTAGAAATAACAGATTCTCTTTTTAAAAAATTTTAAGAACAAAAATTAAATTAAACGTGCTCTTCAAGATCTGCAATTATCTCGAAATACTGTGATGCAATGCATCAAAAAAATGAGGAAAAATATGAGCGAACAATTGCGTGCTCATATTGCTAATTGTGTGTCCTTGACTTTACAACTAGATGAATCTACAGATGTCAGTGATACAGCTCAATTGCTCGTTTTTATTTATATGGTTTTCAGTGATTCTGCCACTAGAAAAGAACTGCTGTGTATGGTTTCATTAAAAGAAAAAACTAGAGATCTTGATATATTTAACGCATTAAAAAATTTTATTGAAAAAATTAAATTACCACTATTTAAGCTTGTATAAATAATAACAGATGGAGTCAAAGCAATGATGGGGCATCTTAATGGATTCATTGCATTGTACCAAAAGGATGATGAATTCCCAGATTTCTTAGTTACCACTGTACCATCCACCAACAAGTGTTAGCCAGCAAAAAATTAAATATTAAAAGTGTTATAGACGTAGCTTTCAAAACCGTGAATTCCATCAGAGGATAATCTCTTCAAAGGAGACTTTTCAAAATGCAACTCAATGAAAATGAACCAGATCTGATATTACGTACAGATGTGAGGTGGCTGAGTTGGAATAAGTTTCTACAGAAATTTTGAAATTTGCTGAATGAAATTAAAAAATTTGTTGATCAAAGAGGAGATGATTATTAACAGCTACAAGATACAGAGTGGTTGTGTGATTTGGCTTTTTTGGCAGCTTTTACCAGTAAATTTAGTGATTTGAATTTGGAATTACAAAGAAAAAATAAAAATGTGGGTGACATGATTAGTAGTATTTCTGCATATAAATATCTATTTTTGGCAATGAAGCTCTCAAAGAAAAAAATTCGATCATTTTGCAAATATGCAAGATCATTTGCAAAAATATTCGGTTTTTGAATTTAATAGAAATATATGTTTCTGAAATTGAGAAAGTTGTGGATGATTTTGAAAACAGATTCAGTTATTTTAAAACAACTGAAGACATTGTTCAATGTATTTCTTATCCATTTAATGTTGACTTAGATACGAAACAAATTGCAGAAGAAATTTCTGAGATTTTTCACATGGAGAAAATATTATTATTTGAAAATGAAATTATTACATTGTGAAGCGATATGCCTAAAAGCCATATCGTCATAAAAAGACTTTTGGAAATATGTTTTCCGAGAAAAATACCCAAATGTAAAAAAATGCAGTGAACTTTTAAATTTCTGTTTTGGTTCCACGTATCTATGGGAATCGGCCTTTTCGTTTTTGAAACAAACAAAGACGAAGAATTGCTCTACTCTTACAGACTTGAATACAGAAGATTCTTTATGGTTGGCCTTATCATGGTATATCCCCGATTTTGAAAGCTTGGCAGATGACATGAAGACACAAACTTCACATAAATTAAAAATTTAAATACATATGAATTTAAATAGTATGAAACAGAGCTGTAATACTCAATATGTTCTACATTGATGATAATATTAGTAAATTAATAAGAGGAGTTTACCTCAATATAGTACGTGGAACACTAGAGGGTATCATTCGGAAGGTATCATCTGGAGGGTATCATTCGGAAGTGTTCCACGTACTATATTGAGGTAAACTCCTCTTATTAATTTACTAGTATGAATTTAAAATAAAAATTCTGAATTGTATTATAATTTTAAAATTTATAAACAACATTTTTAAATATGTGTTGATTAACTTTTTTAACCATGTGTAATGAAATTCTTGAGATGGTAGATCGTGGAACATTTTGAAGAAAAAATAGATCGCATCACAAATTAATTTGGCCACCCCTGCTATATAGTATATTAGTAGTTATACTATACAGTGTAACTAGAGAGGTCTGCATGGACTTGGGCCAGTTAAAACGAACGATGTTCAGACTCTGGTCAGGAACAAATAATCGAAATGAATTGTCATTTCAAATGTTTCAGGCTATTTCTTACATATATTTTTTTATATATTTAAATTTTTAAAGGTTTTTTAGAAAAAAATGTCCATTGTCTGTTGATACTTTTAATTGGCCAATAAGGCACACTTCGCCAACATTTCCAAAATTCATTGAAATTAGTACTGTTTCGTGGAAATAACCCGCCAGCAGTGCAAGCTCCAAAAGAAATTTTAGTGCAGCCAGATTAGCAGTGCAAGAGCATCAAAAGTCAACTTTATTTTATTTCTGCTCAACAATTTGCAATAAAAAGCGTGTGAAGAGAGGTGGATATCAATATTCGTTTTGGAATTATATTAAATATGGTAAATTGAAAATTTATTACATTTTCTTTCCTTATAATTAATATTGATAATTATTTTGGATAGTTATTATTGTTATATAATTATTAATATTAAATTTTGAATATGAAAGTTTATTTCTTTATTATTATGAAACTTCAGAAACTAATGCTAGCGATTTTATTTATATAAAAAGTTTCAGTCAGGCTGGGATAAAAATCGGTTTGAGTGGGGTCGGGTATGGGTAATGAATTTGAGAAACAAATTCGGGCTCAGCTCGAGCCGTCTAGACTTCAGGGCAGGTTGGGTTAAGCAGGGAAAGCTTTTATTTTTGCTTAATATTACTACCCTTTATTTACTCTACCAAATCAACGTTAATGACTGAGTAAGCATCATTTCCATAAGGAAATTTCATTATCAATTGGTTTTGCTTCAGTTTGAATATGTAGTAGGTGCCACCATAGATGTTTTCACATAAAATAAAATAAAAAAAAAAAAGATGAAAATGGAAAGTAGTAGTGGGAGGGGGTTAAAGTGGTAGAGAAAAAGAGGAAGTCAATAATTAGTGTAGGTGCCTGCCTGGTTGAAGGGGGGAGCAGTATAGGGTCTCCAGGACTGGATTCCCATTCTGTCTTGGGGTTTGGAGCTGACAGGTGGTGGTGGAGTTATCTACCAAGCAAAAGGGGGCATCCAGGTTGGGGGAAGGGGAGTGAGAGAACAACCAACCTAGGTAGTACGAGAGCAAGTTCATAGGGAAAGGGATCCCTATGTTGGAGCACCTTTTTGCTGCTCATTCCCACACTGGTCAGTGATAAGTCCTACTGACCAGTGTCTGTCTCACACCGCGCTGGCTAAATAGCTATGGCGAGGTGTCTGCTTGGGTAGGCAGGGGGCCATGCTGGTCCATCTGCCCACCACTCAGTCTCTGCTCTCATTCTGGTATTTATTTATTTTTTATTTTTAAAATTTTTTTTCCTCTTCTGATTTTGTGCTTTTTCTTACATTTTCTGTGGCACTTCTGTCGCCAGGTGGGCAGGAGCGGCAGTGTGCGTAGCACACGCTTCTTGAACAGACCGGGGTTCGAGCCTGTGACCACCAAATACGGAGGATGCGGAAAGGTCAGGAAATGACCACCGCATATCCCCAGAGCAATATGGCCTTAGTTGCTAATGCTCCTAAAAACCAAAATAACAAACAAACAACATTTTCTGGTATGTATATATATATATATATATATATTTTTTTTTTTTTTTTTCTTTTTCTTTTTCTCATTTATCCTTCTTTCTCACACCAGGGGGGGGGATGTAATGGTGTGTGGAGTATCTTAATGTGCTAGATAACCAATAACTAAATTTAAGTAATTTAAAAGGGGTATAGAACAAGAAGTAAGGTATGTTAGTACTAAAATTGGACATGTATGTATCTTATTCTTTCACACTCATAGGCATACTCTCATTCATCCTTCTGGCATTCATCTCATTTGTTCGGCTCTTTCTTACTGGTATACACTTCTCTGGCACTCCAACTTACTAGTATTTTTCAGTTGCAGTGCAACCCCAGCTGCATTTCATGCAGATCAGGGAAGAGTACAGTGTGTTGGTGTTGTTAGTATATAGCAGAGGTTCCCAAATTTTCTCGGTTCACAGTGCCCTTAGTGTCAGTAATTTTTTCATGGTGTCCCAAGGCCAAAAGAAACACCTAACAGCTCTGTTTATTAAGCAGTTAGGTCCAATTTAATAAGTAATGTTGAAACTGTGAACTACCTCGAGCTAGTAGTTCGCAGGTTGTCTGACAGATGTTGAGCATTGCTTAAGATACTAACACAACCTGATATAAATCAGGTTGTGTTAGTATCTTAAGCTAAATAAATTATATATATATTTTTAAATTGTGTATTCATGCAGCCAATTACATTTGTTGCTTCACTCACTCACTCCCATTTACCACAACACTCATTCACTCTCTCTTGCTCCCTTACTGGATCACCCTCTTTCACCAAAACTAACATTCATTCCCTTTTATCACAACTCTTTTTTACTCAATCATTCAGTGCCCAGCACATTTACTCAGTCTTTCTTACTCTTTTACTCATTTAATTCATTCATACTTCTTTCACTCTACATTGCATCCCCTTGCTACTAGCTTATTAATATTTTTCAGCTAAGTTGCTTTCCCGGCTGCCTATACACCTCCCTCCTCTACATGATTACATAGTGGGTGTGGGGGTCCCCAGTTTCCTATACAGGGCAGAGCGTTCCTGGGGAGAAACCCCTGGTCATTCCAGTTTTGTCAAGTATCTGTCAAATTAAAAATTGCCAACATAAATATATAATAATAACTTTATCATCAGTTTGCTATACATAGAATGAATAATTTGACCAGTTCCAGAGGGTCGTTTTGCGGACCCCAGTTTGGGAACCGTTGATCTAGATCACTCATTTCTGCTTTTGCAGCTCAGCGTTGCAAGTTCTGTGAAGATATTCCAATTTGTTTTCTTTGTGTTATATCTTTTGATATCCAACAGGGATTGTTGGACTGTTTGTAACTGTTTATTTAGTTTGAAAGTAACTGCTGTATGACCTGATGTAATCCAGGATGGCTGGACACACCAGTCTGTAATTTTATAAGCTATTGAATTTGTAGCAGGAGTGACATCAGTGTCACTCCCCCACTTGGTGCTGCTAAAAGTTGGCAAGTTATTTGGCTGATTTAATACTTGAAATGTGGAGGTAACTATGTATTCAGTAAGTATCTGGCCACTGTTTGCCTGCTCTGTCTTCTGCACAGCTGTACTGTACTGTAAGGTTGACTGGCAGTTGACATCAGCACACACAGTAATGTTAACATTAAGTAGCAAATCTGTAACTACTTGTATTCAATAGTTTGATTTATATATTCAATCGTGATTTATATCTTCACCTGGTCTGGAATATAATGAAATAATATAAAACTGTCCCACAGCGCTGGTGATATGTGTACACACTGCACTGGGGAGCAGAAGTGACCCACTTCTATGATAGTAAGGTCAGTATTTTTTACACCTATTGCAGTAGAAGGGACACCACAGGCGTCCCTTCTACTGCTCATGGAATGCACCACAGGTGTATTCCATGATCATATAGCCTCTTGGGTATCCTTGAACTCTACACATATGTGTGTAGGGTTCTTGGAGTACCAAGTTATCTATATCATTTTCCTCTAATTTGAGTTTGATCTGATCAACAACTGAACGTGCTTTCTGAGCATTCAATTGGATGAAGTTTAGAGTCCTAGTCACATTCGTGTTCTCAGTCTGATCCATAATTGGTTCTAGATTGGGTTATCATTAGTTGAGGCATATGATACAAGAAAGCAAGTTTATACAGCATCAGCCAAAAAAAAAAAAAAAAAAACCCTTCCCATTTCACCCATCCAGTCATTCCACATGTTTGTCTAGTTCAGCCTTAAATTTATTTAAGCTATCAACTTCCACTACAACAGATGGAGGTCTGTTCCAGCAATCAACTACCCGCTGGCTAAAGGCAAACTTCCACACATCTATTCTACAACTGTCTTTCCTCAATTTGAATCTATGCCTCCCTCAGGTTCTTAATCTGAGCAAGTGGAAGTATCCCGTCAGCATTGAGCCTGCTCAAACCATTCACCTCAATCAGATCACCTTGCAGGTGCCTAGTCTCCAAATGCTGCAACTTGCAGAACTTAGGCATTTCTTCATAAGCGCATCCCTTTGTTCCTCTCGCCAATCTTGTTGCCCTTTCTGCACTTGTTCTAGCAATTCTACATCCTTCCTAAAATGAGGCCTCCAGACCTGTATGCCGTACTCAAGGTGTGGCTTGACCATTGCCTTATACAAAGGGATAATCACCTCCTTGTCTCTGCTAGCAAAATTCCTATATATCATTGACAAAATTCCATGACCTGCTCTGACACCCGTTTGCACTGCTCAGAGAACTTCATATCTGACTACTAAATTACCCCCAGGGTTGTTCATTTTCCACATCCCTGAGTGTAGTACCACACAGTTGGTATGTTTCTCTTGGGTTACTGCTACCCATATGCAGTACTTTGCGCATATGTCAATGTTAAACTTCAGTTGCCAGTTGTCAGCCCATCTGCCTAACTTTTTTAGATCCTGTTGTAATATCATACTGTCTTTAACAACCTTGCCAATCTTTGTATCATCTTCAAACTTGGACATTAAGGCTGATATGCCTTCATCGATATCATTGATAAATACACAAAACAACAATGGTCCCAGGGGAAGTCTTGTTAAGGGGAGGTCTTGCCTGACCAATTTGATTGGATACTATGATGCAGTCACAAAAGAACTGGATGCAGGGAATACCTTTGATATTATATACTTGGATCTTAGAAAGGCTTTTGATACTGTTGCACATGGAAGACTGCTGCACAAATTGGAGCAGTGTGGCATTGGAGGCAAATTGCTGCTATGGATAAAGGGGTGGTTGAGGGGGAGAAGACAGAGAGTGGTAATCAATGGACACTGCTCATTGTGGACCAGTGTTATTAGTGGAGTCCCTCAGAGTTCAATATTGGGTCCATTATTGTTTTCTGTATTTATAAATGATATTGATGATGGTATATCAAGCTTAATATCCAAGTTTGCAGACGATATGAAGGTTGGCAGGGTTGTCAAGGACACTACTGACACTATGCTACTGCAGCAGGATCTGGAAAGGTTGAGCAGATGGGCTGAGAGGTGGCAAATTAAGTTTAACATTGACAAATGTAAAGTACTACATATGGGAAACAGCAACCCCAGAGCAACGTATCAACTCTGTGGTACTACACTGACAGTGGTAAAGAATGAAAGGGACCTGGGGTGGTTGTGCAGACAGATATGAAGTTTTCTGAGCAGTGCAGACAGGCTGCAAGAGTAGCTCAGTGTATTGTCGATGATATATAGGAATTTTCTAGCAGGGATAAGGAGGTGATTATTCCCTTATATAAGGCAATGGTCAGGCCACACCTAGAGTACTGTATACAGGTCTGGAGGCCTTATTTCAAGAAGGATGTAGAGATGCTGGAACGAGTACAGAGAAGGGCAAAGATTAGTGAATGGAACAAAGGGTTGCTCTTATGAAGAAAGGCTTAAGTTTTGCAAATTACAGTGTCTGGAGACTAGGCACCAGTGAGGTGATCTGATAGAGGTGTATAAAGCCTTGAATGGTTTGACCATGCTCAGTGCTGATGGGATTCTTCCTCTTGCTCGGAATAATCACCTGAGAGGGCATAAATTCAAATTGAGGAAAGACAGATGTAGGATAGATGTGCGGAAATTTGCCTTTAGCCAGCGGATGGTTGGTTGGTGGAACAGACTTCCATCCCTTGTCGTGGAAGTTGATAGCCTAAATAAGTTTAAGGCTCAGCTGGACAGGTATTTTGAACGAACAGAGGGGTGAAGTGGAAGTGGTTATTTTTTATTTATTTATTTATTTATTTTTTTGGCTGATGCTGCATAAGCTTTCCCAAAATCCAAGTATATGATATCAAAATTATTTTTTGCATTCAGTTCTTTTGTGACCACATCGTAGTATCCAATCAAATTGGTCAGACAAGACTTCCCCTTAACAAACACATTCTGTGTCTGAACTATTACTGCAGTCTTGTCTAGGTGATCCTACACCTCTTTAATGTGCCTGCCTGGCAACCCAAAGGTCGCGGGTTCGAATCCTGCCTCAGGCTTGGATCAGAGTAGTGCAAAAAACCTTGGGATGTGCATTATAGCCACAGAAGCAGATGCTCCAACAACTAACAAAAAAAAAAAAAAAAAAAAAAAAAATCACCTCTTTAATCAGTGACTCCATTACTTTCCCTGAAACAGAAGTTAAACTAATAAGCATATAATTATTTTGTCACCCTTTCCACCCCCTTTGTGAATTGGAGATACATTTGCACATCTCCAGTCCATGAGGACCTCCCCTGACTCTAAGGATGTTCCCATAATTATGGCTAAGGGTTTGCTTATTTCCCTTGCTGCCTGCTTCAATATAACTGGATAGATTCCATCTGCCTCAGGTGCCATTTTTACATTTAATTTCAACACTTTCTCCTCCACTTTCCACTCAGTTATTGCAAAATCACTTAGCTCCCTGTTAGGGTTTGATAAACTTATGGCATTCCCCTCCTTGAATAATTCCTGATGTGTGAATTTAGATGCAAAATACTTATTCACTTTATCAGCTATATGAGCAGGATCATCAACAGTCGAACCAACTATGTTAAGTGGACCAATCTGATTCATTCCCTTCCTTCTAGAGTTTACATAAGGAAAGAACTCTGCTATTTTTCTTTGCATCCTTTGCCAAATATTTCTTGTAATCTGCCTTTGCCTGCCTAACCTCCTTTGTGATTTGATTACAGACTAGCTTATACCCGCTGTAGGCTTCTGTTTCACCTGATAATTTATATGTATCCCATGCATTTTTCTTCTCTGCCATGAGCCTCATTAATTCATCTGACATCCATTTAGGCCTGAACCTTGAACAGTATTTCTTAGTATGAAAAGCCTAGTAGCCTCCAAGATTAAGTCTCTCAAGGCTTCTCATTTAGAATTCACCGTTGGTAACATCATCAGTTGATCCCACTGTATAGAATTTAAAAACTGTCTGAGACCACTGTAGTCACCTTTACAAAAACAAAAACGCTTCCCTTTATCCTCGATGGTAGTTACATCTTTAAGTAAATCCCACATCAGTACACTGTGATCACTGTAACTTAGTGGTTCCTTTATCTGCAAATTCTTTATGCATTAATAATCACCGCTGATAATCAGATCAAGAGTATTACTCCCTCTGGTTGCCCCTCGAACATGTTGCTGTAGAAAAACAATCCTCCAATCCACAAAAGTTTTGCTAGCATGCGAGTGACCAACCCACAAGTTCCAGTTAATATCTGGAAAGTTAAAATCCCCCATTACAAGACATTCTGATTTACTGGTCCACTCTGTTTCTCTGTACAACTGTTCATTGTACTCATCAGAGTCATTAGGCGTATAACACACTCCTACTCTCATTTTCCCTTTCCCAGTGTTTATATCACACCAAACAGACTCAACATTGCACTGTCCACCCATGTCAACTGGATGCACTTCCTTAGGTTTTATGTGTTTCTTAACTAACAGCATAACCCTTACTACCCTGTCTATCCTTTCTGTACACATTGTCCAGAAAGGATAGACAGGTTAGAAAGAACCTGTATATGGGTTAGAAAGAACTTGTCCACAATAAATTCACTTTCTTCCATTAACACTCGAAAAAGTCTGTTTTACACTGCAAAATGGTAGATTTATCACTTCTGTAAGCATATCAATTTATAAATTGATAAATTATTCAATTTATAAGCATATAAATTAAAAGCAAATGACGAAACCTTCCATGACAAGCGCATAACACATACTGAACAAGGATTAGCGAGACACATCCACGCTCGAGATTTTGTCAACCCTCTCCACCCACCCACTGAGTGCTGTTTTGACTGGGAAAGATAATTTTAGCCACGTCCGTGTTTTTTTATGGCGGAAAATTTTCATGGCGATTTAAAATTCACATTTTTTTAGGTTTCATTTTATATTAAATCAGTGACCGTGAAACTGCGAATAGCAGGGGTTTACTGTACTTCTAGCGTTGGTGTACATGCAAGTATACATGCACCTGTTCTTACTCTTAGTTACCCTAACATAGCCCATGTATTTACTTGTTTCATGCATCAAGAATCTGCAGATAAAGGAACCACTAGGTGGCAGTGATCACAGTGTGCTGAAGTGGGATTTACTCAAAGAGGTAACTACCATCAAAGTTAAAGGGAAGGGTATTAACCATAAAACAAGAACAATTTGCACTTTCAGGTTTATTCCGCTTTTCTGTTAGTGCAGTCAGTTATAAACGGTTAGTAAACTCTGTTATTGCATTTGCAAAAATACTGATAGCTGGAATAGTGTGTTTTTTTACATTATTATGGTGAAATGTGTTTCCCCTTTATTGAAATCTTCAATCGTATAAAAAACATAAATAAATTTTCAGAATCTTCTCTTCATTCCTTTTTTTTTTTTTTTAAGCTTCGTAAACTTGTAACTCCCCGCAAATCGCGTTAGTTGCAATTTGTGCGTTCCGTTAAAAAAATGCTTATGCATGCTATTGAAATTTATAAAGAAAAGAGAAGATTATCTTGGAAATAAATGACTCTTGAAGCATTTCTGAAGAAGACGACTTCTTGTGCAACAAACCAATGAGTGCTGAGCCAATAATGATTGATCAACGAGTGTGCATTTAGTCGATGATGATGAAGAATACTATGATGCAGTCACAAAAGAACTGGATGCAGGGAATAGCTTTGATATTATATACTTGGATCTTAGAAAGGCTTTGGATACTGTTGCACAAGGAAGACTGCTACACAAATTGGAGCAGTGTGACATTGGAGGCAAATTGCTGCTATGGATAAAGGGGTGGTTGAGGGGGAGAAGACAGAGAGTGGTAATCAATGGACACTGCTCATCGTGGACTGATGTTATTAGTGGAGTCCCTCAGGGCTCAATGTTGGGTCCATTATTGTTTTCTGTATTTATAAGTGATATTGATGATGGTATATCAAGCTTAATGTCCAAGTTTGCAGACAATACAAAGGTTGGCAGGGTTGTCAAGGACACTACTGACACTATGCTACTGCAACAGGATCTGGAAAGGTTGAGCAGATGGGCTGAGAGGTGGCAAATGAAGTTTAACATTGACAAATGTAAAGTACTACACGTGGGAAACAGCAACCCCAGAGCAAAGTATCAACTCTGTGGTACTACACTGACAGTGGTAGAGAATGAAAGGGACTTGGGGGTGGTTGTGCAGGCAGATATGAAGTTCTCTGAGCAGTGCAGACGGGCTGCAAGAGTAGCTCATGGAGTATTGTCAATGATATACAGGAATTTTTCCAGCAGGGATAAGGAAGTGATTATTCCCTTGTATAAGGCAATGGTCAGGCCACACCTAGAGTACTGTATACAGGTGTGGAGGCCTTATTTCAAGAAGGATGTAGAGCTGCTGGAATGAGTATAGAGAAGGGCAACAAGATTAGTGAATGGAACAAAGGGTTGCTCTTATGAAGAAAGGCTTAAGTTTTGCAAATTACAGTGTCTGGAGACTAGGCACCAGTGAGGTGATCTGATAGAGGTGTATAAAGCCTTGAATGGTTTGAGCATGCTCAGTGCTGATGGGATTCTTCCTCTTGCTCGGAATAATCACCTGAGAGGGCATACATTCAAATTGAGGAAAGACAGATGTAGGATAGATGTGCGGAAATTTGCCTTTAGCCAGCGGATGGTTGGTTGGTGGAACAGACTTCCATCCCTTGTAGTGGAGGTTGATAGCCTAAATAAGTTTAAGGCTCAGCTGGACAGGTATTTTGAACGAACAGAGGGGTGAAGTGGAAGTGGGTGTTTTTTTTTTTTTTTGGCTGATGCTGCATAAGCTTGCTTTCTTGCATCAAATGCCTCTACTAATGCTAATGCTGATTTTTTAACGTTTGTAAATCATAAATAATTTCTTTATTATTATAATTTGCTTGATTTTACAGGATACGTTTTCATTTATTTGGATAAATCAATCATTGTTTTAAACATAAACTAATTAGCTAACTAATTTCATTATTGAGAACGTAATCCCTATTTTTAACATTGTCTATGGGTAAAAAATTCCCGCTTTATGAGTTTTCGCTTTATGAGAGCTCGCGCTAGGAATGAATTAACTCGTAACATCTGGAATTACCTTTATATAACTAATTAATTGAAAAATATATAATTATTTTTCTTCATTGTTATGAGGATATCGTGTGTTTTTGTAATTTTTGCATATCAGGAATATAATAGCGATATTTTATTCATTCCCGAGTTACGTAAAACTCAACTTACATCAGAAGCCCTAGAACGTATCTCGGGGACTTGCTGTATTTTTGGATTAACTGGGAAATTGATTATCCGGGAATATTTTTTTTACCATCCATCCTGGAAAATTGAGAGTCTACCGTGTAAGCAAATATCATATGAAAGGTATAATATGGCCTAAGTAGCTAGTGTGCCAATAAATCCAAACAGCAAACCAACCATCACAGCACGTAATGCATACCACTGACTTGCTGGTGCACAGCCCATTATAATTGGTTCCTGGAATGCTAGAAAGCTGGGCTATGAAGTGCAAACTATTGTATATGTATTTTACCAGATTAGGTCATAGAGAGCCAGAATGTGTTCTGCAGAAAACAGCCTGACTTTCCTTATGGATGAGCTCTGGCTCTAATTTTTGGCCATTCATGTCTGGGCCTGGGAGAGGTTCATCCCCTTGCCCCCTCCCTCCTGCTCTTGACAATCCTGGTGTCATTCCAAATGAAGTTTGTTGGTGCTGTCCTATCTGGGGTTGTTTCTTTTCATTTGGACTTGGACCATTGGCTGTCATTCCTGGAACAGCGAATACTATTTTTGGCATTCTGGACAATTTTACTCTTCTTTACATTGTTTCAGCAGGTATGGGGAGGGCCCTTTACTGTTTAATCATGACAGTGCACTACATCATACTTCACAACCTGAAGTGACTTGGGTTGAAGAGAGGGGCATGCAAAATCTTTGCTGGCCTGCCCATTGCACCTACTTTAATTTCATTGAGCACCATTTGAGATGAAATGTAACGTTGACTTCAGGCAATAGATGTGCAGTACTAAGCATAAGCTTAACTAAGACCATCTGAAACTATCAATTATTAACTCTCAATGAGAAAGAACATGTCCAGAGCCCACTTGCCCTCAAGTATGAAGCTTGCAAAGAAATAACTGTCACTAATTAAATTTTAATTAGTGAGTAATTATATTACTCAATAATTGTATTTTAATCATCCACTTACATCAGTATATTTAGTGAAAGGAAATCAGAGTGAAAAGAATATTGTTATAATGCCAAAATTTGGCAACACCCTATGGGATATAGTGTGACACTAAAGTGCTGCAAAATCCATTTTCGAAAGCTGTATCCACTCTGAACTATATCCATTTCAGTACTTGTGTTTCCTTTTCATTGAGAGTTAATAATTGATAGTTTTCACCAGTTTTCACTGTTATACTAGCTGAGCAAATCATGGTTCCCCAGTAACTGTTTTACTCTTGTTTGCATCCCTTGAAGAGGCAGAATCTATTTCATCACTTTATTCTCTGCCATTTAGTGTTTGGTTTGTTCCCCCTTGACCTCCTGTGTAGCTAGTAGTTGGCAAAATGATGCATGGAAGCAAAGCTTATGCCTTATACCTATTGTTAACTGTTTCTATTTCATCTGAGTATATTACTAATCCTTACAATCTGTATAAGCTTTCAGCTACTATTTGATTAAATAAGTGTTTGTTCCAGAAATTTGTTACTTTTGGCTAATGTAAGTTTACTTATGTCTGGTGTGCTGTTATTTTGTTTTTTCTTTCTTAGTTTAAATATAAATTCCTTATTTTGTATCACCTGTGAAGGAGGGCAGATATCTTGGTGTATAGTTTGTGAACCCCCTTTAAAGAATTAATTCCTTTATCAAGTCACTGAAGATGCTTAGTTTTCAGGCTTTTTATTGCAATCTTAATTGAAGCAGTTGCTTTATCACGTAAGTTTTAACCCATCAGTAGGCATGTGAAAAATTGAAATTCCTTTGTGTGTACAATAATCAAAAAAAAAATTGCAATTTGTTCATTTTTTTTTATGCCACTTTTATTTTCAATCTCTTCTGAACACAACTGTGAAAATCTCATTTTTGATGTTAACAGTATATATTTTAAATTAATTTTTGAAATTAAAACTCCTTTAGGAACTGTTGGCAAATTGAAAAAGCCGCATGCTTCAATGAACATACACTTGGATGCCAGCCTGTTAATACAGGAGTGCCCACTGCACGGAATGTAGTGTGTGTATGAACTATTTGATTCCAGATCAATGCCCTTCAATGTCATGAAGCCAGAGAGCTTTAGCAATCAGAGGAAAGTGCATATCAGTAAAGCCAGCTTGTTATCAATAATTATACAGACAAATGTCATTCAACACATTCACATAATTAGGTTTTAATTAATTCATGTATTTTTCTTAATTGTGTGATAATTAACAGATTTCTGAAATTTTCAGTCCAGAAATCAAAGAAAACAAAATTTCAAAAACAGTTATTAGGAGTTTCAGTTGTGTGTATAGAGTAGATTAAGCACAAATTTCTGAAATATTGTTTGGGGTCTTCGTTTTGACTCTGTTTGCCTGACTCATATTAATACAATACAATAAACGCCTCTGTCACCAAGAAAACCTCCATTTTCCTTTTTTGGTAACTTGTCTGCAGTAATGAGAAAACCTTAACGTTCTGCTGCTAATGTGGCATCTGACAGACTCCACTTTTCTACATGTTTCATTATTTTTAATTAATTTATAAATGAAATGAAGTCCTCCTATGTATATCTTTGCCCACCATATATTCTCTAACTGGTTGTACCATATTTTTTGCTTTCATTTTGTTATACTATGAATTATGAGACATTAAATTTTTTTTTTGGTGTTACATGGCAAGTGAGCAAATGCATCTATCTTTCTTCTAGGCAACTCCCACCCCCACATGCTCATATACTGAAATCTGCAAGACACCAGCAACAGGTGTCTAATCTTGTTATAGAGCTTTGGTTTCACCAGCTAAACATGAACAGTTGGCAAAAATATAGATGTTCACATTGCATCTGCCTGATGCCACATGGGTGTTTTGTGTTTCAGTATGGGGGATGAGGCTTTAAATTCCAAAAACTCATGCAGTGAACATCCATAATTTTGTCAACTGTTTATGTTTAGCTGGTGAACAGTTAGTTTCTCTCATTTATTTTTAATCAATATTTTTCAATTAATTATAGCAGATCATAATTGATAGATCATTTTGAATTCAGTAAAAAAGCTAAAAATGAATTTTTTATAATGAAAACAAAAAGGGGTATCTCACAGGCAACACACAAACATGTGATGCCTGTGAGACAATCATTAGTCATATCTTTTATGAAGGAGTTGGTTTGCTGAGTCATTCCTGTTTAATAAATGACAAGCTAGATCATAAGTATAGCATAGCTTAATTTGAATAAGATACACAGATCCCATATTGCCCTTCCATACCATCAACAATATGCTAGACAGCTTCGACAGATTTTTAAGAATACCGATATCAAGTTAATATTTACATCTTATAATAAATTAGGTTCTAAATTTAATTCATACAGGACAACGTATGAGTATACGACACAAGATTATAATCACATTATATATTTGATTAGATGTCAATCAGATTATCAAGCACGTTACATTGGTAGTACAACAGCTAAATTTGGGACTTCAAAAATTTCTAAGATGTGTGCCTACTACCACTTAATAGCTTCAAATCTAATTTATCGGGTACAGAATTAATGCAACATGTTCAATCTTGTAATCATAACCCATGCATCGATTCAGCTATTACAGCAGTTAAACTGAATTCTAGTTATAAAATTCTTCAAAATGAGGCTCTTGTCATTGAGTGGTTTAAGCTCCTCACATCATTCAACATATTAAACATGAAAGTTCCAATCAACTTCTCCCCTATTTGGAATTTAGCACGTATAAAGTTTCCATGTGCACTGAAATGCATTTCGGGAACTTAACCAGTATATAAAACATACTTCGCGTGTTCTTCTCTTTCCACTAAAGCTAACTGAAGACGGTTTCAAAAGTCGCTCATGCATGGCTGTTAGCTTTTATCTCGTTTTAATTTTTAATACATGAATTTAATAAGACAACTATAGAATGGAATGTACACTTTCCTTTCTTAGGTAAATTTTTAACGTGTTTTAAAGCTCATAATTTTTAAAATTCATAATTACACTAAGTTATGAATAGCTACTAATTGGAATTTAAAAGTTTTATAACTACTATGTACCCGTTATGTTTCATCAAACCAAGCAGATTAGTATGAGGTGAGTGCTGAAAATTAAGCTACGCTATACTTATGATCTAGTTGTTACCTCACAACACGTAAGGAATCTTTAATATATCATCAGTCATAAATCACAGGCATAATTGTAGTGGTAAATTTCGAACATCAAAAATTCCACTTGCTATGAATGCTAGAGGTAATTCACGATGAAATGATGCAGCTAAATGTACTGCAGTGGCGCCTCTGTAGCCAGGTGGGAAGGAGCAGCAGTGCATAGCACACGCTCCTTGATTAAACTGGGGCTCGAGCCCGTGACCACCACATATGGAGGATGCGGAAAGGTCAGGGAATGACCACCACATAACCCCGGAGCAATATGACCTTAGTTGCTAATTCCCCTAAAAACCAAATAACAACAACAATGTACTGCAGTGAATGACATATCACAGCATTTCCCAAACTATGTTCTGTGGAACACTAGTGTTCCATGAGATGTGAACAAGTGTTCTGTGAAAAATTGTAATTAATAATTAAAAAAATAAAATAAATAAATTTTTGCATATTTGTAGCGTACACCACTCATTTGTATCATTATAATATTTAACATAATTTTTTTTCGGTTATTAATATACCGGCATAGACTAATAATCAAACAGACCATGGAACACCTTATTTTGGTGGGCTTTGTATAGAGAAGTATGCGTAGAGGTAATGACACCTACAAAAAAGTAGCAATGTGGTGATCTAGTATGCCATTCATATGCAATTTAATCCATGAAAGAAGACTACTCTGCACCATCAAAATGATTGGTGGGAGATTCTCAGTGCCCATTTGGGACACTGTGTGTTGGCAGATCCCACAACCAATTCTCCACTCCACTCCCAAGCTTATTGCTCTCTCTTCGAGGCTATGTCTTAAAGATCATTTTCTCCCTTATCAGAAGCTCCATCTAGTTCAACTCCTGGATGCCAACATGTGTAAAATCGTAGAGGACAGGAAGTACATATGTCTCATCTTAGATCCGCACATTGTTTCCACAGCCATCAACTGATCTGAGATTGTTCTGGCTCGACAACAGTCTCACGGAAAACCCAACTGAAGAAAACTATCTTGTGTTATTCTAATTTATTTTATTATTATTATTTTTATTTTTTTTGTAATTTGATGTATTATTATTATTATTTTTAAGTTAATATAATCTGCGTGATATTATTAACGCATAATTGTCATTTACTTTACTCGTATTTAATCTTTGTACTTACCCTGTATTATATTTCTGGCGAGATGGTATCTCTGCCGCTGCTTGTTAACTCCTGGCTTAATGCCAGTGCCGGATTAAGGAATGGGCTAGCAGGGCCCTTGCCCAGGGTGCCATTCTTTAAGGGGCACCAAACACAGGAGAATAATGAAGCAAGAAATATATATATCCCTTGTAAGAGGGTGCCTAAAAGCCATTCTTCCCAGGGCATGAAAATACTTTGGTCCGGCTCTGCTTAGCACCGTGAAGGGTTTGTAAAGTTAGGATACCTGTGTGTACCTATGAACCTTACAATAAAGGTCATATTTATTTAGCCCCTGGAGTACACAGGTTGAAGGAGAAGAGGAAGCAAACCGATATCATAACTAAACTCACTACCTTGTATAAATTTTTTTTTGATAATTATTAGTATTTTGAAATATTGTTATTAAAATATGTGACCATGGATTTGTGGTTGAAAAAAAGAACTTTAAAACGAGAAGAGAAGCAAAATACGTACTTTTAGTAATGCAACTATGCTCGATGAAAATGAACAATATTGTCACACTTCAAAGTGAGGATGAACAATTGCAGCCTTTGTTCCCCAAAAATCTGAATTGAAAAAACAGGAACCAACTAATGAAAGTATAATGACAGATGCTTCTAATGACAGAAAGATGCTTCTCGCTAAACTTGTGTTTCGTACCTACACGCTAAACACGTGTTCCGTGAATATGTTGCGAGATGAAAAGTGTCCCACGACTAAAAAAGTTTGGGAAACGCTGAAATCGTATGCAAAATGATATGTCATTCACTGCATATCATGTTACTGCAAAAGAGCTAAAAAATTTGGTGGTGCACATCCCATCTATACGAGGGGGTATCAAAAAGTTCGTACCCTTACCTAGAAATAATAGCCCTAGAAAGGTGAAACTTCACAGGAACTTTAATCCTTTTCTATGTATAGTAACTCTCCATGTATAGCAGGGGTTCTCAAAAGGGGCAAAAATCATGGGCATTATAATGGTTTGTGGCCCTCCAAAGTTCAACCCTACCTGACGACATCTTATTCCTTAATATTTAATTTCTCTCATTGGGTTTTCTTTTCCCCTGAGACAACTGATTTTTTTTAACATGTAGGTATATTATATTAGGAGTGAGTGAGAAATTTTGATAAAAGGAAGATAGTGGGCATGAATTAATTCAGTCACCTTTGCTCTTTGCTTTTCATAGGAATTGTTTGTTTGTTGTTTGTTATTTGGTTTTTTTAGGAGCATTAGCAACTAAGGCCATATTGCTCCGGGGATATGCGGTGGTCATTCCCTGACCTTTCCGCATCCTCTGTATTTGGTGATCACGGGCTCGAACCCCAGTCTAATCAAGAAGCGTGTGCTACGCACTGATGCTCCTGCCCATTTGGCTACAGAGGTGCCTTCATAGGCATTAAATGCCTGTTCTTTCAGATGTAATGTCTCTGCAATCCTTGGCATTTGCTCCTTTTTGACAGCTGCAACCTTGGCGGCGGCGGTGGTGGGAATGGTTTATTTTTTTATTCTTTTGTTTCATTGGTCAATATGCGAGGCATGGATGTGACGAGGAAATGTTTCAGTTTATTTTTTCTATTTTCTAAGTGACAATTAGTATTGATTTATTGTTTCCTTGTGGAAGTTGTTTATTTTTGATCCACAGTGCTTTTTTGAGTGACATGGGCTATGAGTTAAATAAAAATAGTTTATATTTTATTATTTAATTCTTTGTAGTTATTCAACCCATCATCAACCATGTAAAGTGCTGAAAAGAAAAGGTATTGACAGTATCTGGATGAATATCTAGCTTATGGTTTTATTGAAAGCCCATTCGACTTAAGGCAGTCCATATGTGTTCTTTTTCAAATGAGGCTATAAAACCATCAAGACTTTTAGATCACTTAAAAAGGAACCATCTTGATAAAGTTGGTAAACATATCGAATATTTTAAAAATTTAAAACAGAATTTTGAGCAACGTAACACTGTTACTTCCTTATTTAAGAAGAGCACACAAACAAATGACGATGGAATGATTGTGTCTTATAAAATTGCAGAATCATTGCAATAACTGGTAGTGCTCATACAGTTGCTGAGATATTGTACGGCCTGCATTAGAGACTAATTTCAACAGTGATGCATCAAAATTCTTCCAGTATTTTAAAAGCATTGCCATTGAGCAACAATTCAATTCAAAGACGCATCGATGAGATGTCAGTTACCATTGAAGAGCAGCTAATTGACAAACTAAAAATGAGAAAATTTTCTATTCAGATTGATGAATACACAGCTACTGACAATAAGGCCCTTCTAATTGCATACGTTCGTTATTTCGATGATGATTGTAAATTGCAAGAAGAGATGTTGTTTGTAAAATCTAGAAAAACTGACTGTACTGAAGCATTCATTTTTGCTGCTGTAAAAACATGCTTTGATGAAAAACAAACACCATTGGAAAATTTGGTATCCTGTGCTACTGATGGTGCATCTTTATGGTGAGAAGGTTTTATTGCCCACCTTCGGGGAGCATGTCCTGAAGTTCTTGCAATACACTGCGTTGTGCACCGATATCATTTGGTTTACAAAAAATATTAGTCCAGTTCTTTATCAATCTCTCAGTATAGTTATTAAAATCATCAATAAAATGAAGTCACAGTGCAAATATGATTGCCTTTTCAGAAAATTTTGTTAGTAATGAAGAACAGTATGTGAGGCTTCTTTTACATACAGAAGTCAGATGGCCTTCTAAAGGAAACTGTCTAACAAGATTTGTAAGCCTTTTTTATACGATAATTAGTTTTTTAGAAAATGCCGGAGACACAGATTTAGCAAAGCAGATCGGCAAACACAAAAACAGCATATACTATATGGTTTGGATTTTTCTAAAACTTAATGAAGTATCACTTCAACTTCAAGGGAAATTAATTACAGTGATAGACTGTAAATGCATATTAAAAGCCTTCAATGAAAAACTGGAAATATTTAAGTAATTTAATGAGAAAACAATTTCATGGTATGCAAGAGTTAACTGAAATCAATGAATCTCTCACCTAGAATGATCTTAAGAATTAATCAGATCATTTGTGTTCTTTAAAAGGTGAAATTAAAAATAGATTTTCAGATTTATTTTCTTTTGAAGTGAAGCCATGGATTTTAGATCCAATTGGATGCGATGCCGGGTCTGCTAGTGAAGAAATTCAAGAATTCATTGAATTAAGATGTAACGAAGAATGCAAATATAAATTCGAAAAAATGTGTAAATGGTGAGTTGTGGGGGATCAAAAACAACCAAACTTCATTCAACAATATAGTCAGAAATGGCCAAAGTACTTCTTTGTTTTCCAATGTCTTATGTGGTTAAAAGTGGTTTTAGTTCAGTAAATAGGTGCCTCCGTAGCCAGGTGGGCAGGAGCAGCAGTTCGTAGTACACGCTTCTTGATTAGACTGGGGTTCGAGACTGTGACCACCAAATACGGAGGATGTGGAAAGGTCAGGGAATGACCACCACATATACCCGGAGCAATATGGCCTTAGTTGCTAATGCTCCTAAAAACCAAATAACAAACAACAGTTCAGTAAATAAAATATTAACAAAGGAAAGAAACAGAATTGATTATATGTCAAGAGGAGACATTAGAATTAAACTTACAAACATCATACCGAACATTGAACTTTTAGCTAAGAAACATCAGACTCAGGGATCCCATTGAATAAAAAGAAAAAAATATTAAGTATTTTCTTGTTTAAAATTTCATGGGGGTGATTAGGAAAAAAAATTGTCTAAAAATGCCCTTTAGGGGGCGATAATTAAAAAAAAGGTTAAGAACCACTGATGTTTAGTAACACATTTCTCCCATCTATGGATCAGTTGTTTAATGCCTTGATCATAGAAGTCTGCACTTTTTGCTTAATACCATGATTCCACTTCATTGATGACTTCCCGAGACGAATCAAAGCTGCATCCACGCAATGGTTTCTTCATTTCTTGAAACAAGAAGTCTGACAGTGCTAGGTCAGGAGAATACTGTGGGTCCTGCAGTAGTTCAAAGCCGCACTGGGCAACGGCTTCTGCAAAGGTGTCAGCAATCTTGGAACCCATCGTGTGTGTGTGTTGTTGTTGTTGTTATTTGGTTTTTAGGAGCATTAGCAACTAAGGCCATATTGCTCCGGGGATATGCGGTGATCATTCCCTGACCTTTCCGCATCCTCCGTATTTGGTGGTCACGGGCTTGAACCCTGGTCTAATCAAGAAGCGTGTGCTGTGCACTGCTGCTCCTGCCCACCTGGCTACAGAGGCACTGTGTGTGTGTGTGTGTGTGTGTGTGTGTGTGTGTGTGCGCGTGCGTGCGTGCGTGCGTGTTATGGGGGTTTAACAGTGCATAAGCTGCTGTGGCTATACAGGAACCCATCATGTGGAGACCTTAGACGTGCAGATAGTCATGTAAAATGCTGTGGGCAGACCCATGACTAATTCCCACTGCATTTGCGATGAAATGAATTGTCAAGTCTGTCACTCAGAACCAGCTGCTCAACCTTTGCAACTGTCTCACTGTTTGTGGATGTTGATAGCCTTCCTTCTCGTCTCGTCAAAAACACTTGTACTACCACAATGGAACTCCCATTTCCACTTTTTTACAGTGTCATAGGATGGACGATTCTGTCCATATATGCAGCTTTCATTTCTTTGTCAATTTTCTGAGCTTTCTTGCCCTGCAAATGCAGGAACTTGATCACTGCTCGATACCCCACTTTGTCAACCATAGTTATTGAATATGTAGACAACTTATATTACAAACTTCATCTTCCTACTGATGTTTTATTCAGGTCAGGGTACGAACTTTATGATACCTCCTCATAGATTAATGCCAAATTTTCTGGGTTCATGGCACCCTTAAGTGTCTCAGTAATTTTTTCATGGCACCCCTAGGCCAAAAGAAATACCTAGCAGTTCTGTTTATTAAGTAGTTAGGTCCAAACAACTTAAGTAATTTTGAAACTGTTCACCTCGAGATAGTAGTTCTTGTGGTGTCTGACAGATGTAGAGTATAACTGTGTTTCCCTTGAAAATTTAAAATGTCCCACGGCACTCCTGTGAGTTTGCTGCGGCGCTCTGGGAGGCTGCAGCACACAGTTTGGGAACTGCTGTGCTGCAGCAGTAAAATATTAGGAATAAGGATCTACAGTAAACCCCGGCTATTCGCAGGGGTTATGTTCCTGAGAAATGCCGTGAATACCGAAAACGCGAATACAGAGTTATGGCTCCCATAGTAATAAAGGGGTTCCGTTCCAAAGTATGAAATATATAAGAAAAACTAGTCTAAAATTTTGTCTATGTATGTATTATATGTACCTTCATAATATGACTATGTACATGTACATAGTGAAATGCAAGCATATGGCATCAAAATGAAAATAAGAAACAATTTAATATTAAATGTAATATTCATTAGAAATTTCAAACAAATCCGCCTTTGCTAGCTAAAAAACTTATCCTGCCAGTGCTATCACCAGTTTTGCTAAAGTGTTGATAAAGAAGTTTTGCCTTTTCATGAATGATTGAGTGAACTTAAAAGAATTTTATTTTGAGTTCGGTCTTCTATCCACAGATTTAAAGCTTTTTCCATTTTTCTAACTTCACGAGTTACAGAGCAAATTTTTGAAGCAATTAGCGCGTTTTCACGGACACTACGGCGGATTTTTTCTTCCAATTTCTTGATTGATCGTACTGTTGACTCATTGATTTTATAATGTTTTGCCACTGAGGAGACACTTTCACCATTAGAAATTTTGTCTAATAACTCAATTTTATTCGCTAATGTCATCACCTTCTTTGATATTTTCACATTTCTCTTGTTATTCGTAGCCATATTTTTGTACGGGTTAGAAAGAACTTGTCTGCAAAACAGTAGATTTATCACTTTTGTAAGCATATCAATTTATAAATTGATAAATTTATTCAATTTATAAGCATATAAATTAAAAGCAAACGACGAAAACGTCCATTACAAGTGCATAACACATACTGAACAAGGATTAGCGAAAAACATCCACGCTCGCGATTTTGTCACCCCTCTCCCCTCATCCACTGAGCGCTGTTTTGACTGGGAAAGATAATTTTAGCCACGCCCATGTTTTTTTATGGTGGATAATATTCACGGCGCTTTAAAATTCACATTTTGTTAGATTTCATTTTATATTAAATTAGCGATCGCGAATACAGATATTGCGAACAGCGGGGGTTTACTGTATTTTGATTTATACCCTGCTTCCTTATATATCCTTTCCTTTTGATCCATCCATATTACTGTATATTGTTATCAGTTTATCTAGGTAATAAGTAGACAGTGCATATTGTTTTTACGTCAAAACTAAGAACTTTGGCAAACTGTTCTGTTAAGAATTTCCATATAACAAAATTGTGAGATTTCAAGCTTTTGAATTTTCCTATAACACATATGCTTTTTAAAGAAAAAAAAGGTAGTTTGATAATCAGGTTTAAAATATTGGGCCATTTTTTTCTGTGCTCTAGTGACAACTAGTTTAATCGCTTTACTCTTTATTTTTCACAGAAATTTGCAGTAATTGACTAACTAATTAAAGAAATTTTAGTGCATTGGTTACAGTTGTAAAATGCCAGTTCCAGTACAAGGAATGTATCAGCATGGTCCTAGTTGTTGGGATAGAGTGAAAATGGGATTTGCTATTGGATTTTGTGTTGGAATAGCATCTGGGGCACTCTTTGGAGGATTTTCAGCACTGAGGTAAGTATTTATGGCTTAATGGTCACATCACATTTTTGAATTAAGTTTGTTTGATACTTTTCTACTATTTGAAAAAAAATGATTGATTTATAATTAATTATAAACTACCAGTGCGACAAACTTGCAGGAGGTATAGGGGGCACAAAGGCGAATCGGAATCACATAGCATTGCAGGGTCTGAAATGCCTTCATCATGCAGTACAGGATGTTGAACGGGAGGTTGCGTGAACAGCGATCCCGCTGGAGTCAGCATTTGCGAACCGTTTCTGTTGAAGAAACCAAGTAGCAAAAGTCCTCCGGAGTGGATAATCCGCAGGCTCCAATGATTGGACGCGTTGCAGATGGTATGAACTCATTTGGTTTGTTGACAGTATCCTCCATACAGTGGATTGGGAAATACCCAATCGTTGGCTTATCGCTCGAGTACTCGTACTCGATTGCCTTCTGCAAGACGTAGGACATTCTCCTCATTGTCTGGCGTCCTCGATTCATGGTACCTCTCGTGAAACAACCAGTCTCACGTAACCTTCTGTGCACAAATGCGAAAATCGTATGATGAGGAGCCCGCCTGTGCAGGAAACGTTCCTGATACAAGCGCAGAGCGGTGCGCCCGCTACAGTCCGCAGCTCCATACACGAGGTGCATGTCGGCCAGTTCAACGTTTGAATACTCGTCCATCCTACTGCCTCAGGAACCGGTTCGCAAATGCTGACTTCCAGCGGGATCGCTGTTCACGCGACCTCCCGTTCAACGTCCTCTACCGCATGACAAAGGCATTTCGGGCCCTGCAATGCTATGTGATTCCGATTCGTCTTTGTGCCCCCTACACCTCCTGCAAGTTTTTCGCACTGGTAGTGAATCACCCTGTATATTCATCTGCCTTTTCCTCTATGATACTAAGAATCAGAATATTAATTCTCCCCTTGTAAAACAACTTCAATTGCTCTTTCTAAATTGGCACATTTTTACATTTGCATCCTCCTTCAGTTACTAGTATGTTTTCTCCTGTGGCTCCTTATTCTTATATCTGTATTTTTCACCATGTCAACATTGTTAATTATGCAATTAATATTCCTCTGCAATTTAAGATTTGGTTGTTTCCTTCTCATTTACTGTACACAGAATTTTGAATTTCTTTGTTTTAGCTGAAAGCATTAGCCACTTTTTATCCTCACTTCACACATTAAAAATCTTTGCATGTGGTTTGCATCAACAGCAAACCATAATATACACTATAAATGTGAACATCAAAAATTCTGTGGTTCTACACTATACAGCTACTAGATCAATTTGAACACTCTGGTTTCATAAATGTCACAGAATACAATTTGTAAATACTTTTCTATGTTTTAACTCATTTAAGCATTAGAACACTAGCTGGTGTCTTTGAATCCTACTTTTCCATTGAACTCTGCCATGAATTGAAGGCATATTGTGAGAGAATAAATGTGCCCTTCAAAATTCTTCTTCTCCTAGATAATACACCTGGACACCCAAAGCATCACTGATGTTGATGAAAACATTAATGTTATGTTCCTGCCACCAAATACAACATCCCTTATCCAACCTAGGAATTTGAGTGTCCTTGCAACTTTCAAAAGTTATTATCTCTGAAGGACACTGATGGTGAAGATCAACTTTCTGTGGGAGATTTTTTGAAGAACTATAACATCAAGAAAGTGGCCAACAACATTGGAGATGCATGAGCAGAAGTTTCACAGTCTTTCAGAATTTCACTCTGGCTGCATTCAGGGAGTTTGGAAAGAGATTTGGTCTGGTGTCACTGAGTCTCACGACTTTGATCCTGAAGTTGAAGTTTCCAGTTCAATGTGTGACATCATTGCCGATGCAAGGGGATTTGAAGACGTAGATGAGGCCAACATGGATGAGTTGCTTCAATCCCATACAGGGGAGCTCCCCAGTGAGAACCTTCTTGAATTGGAGAGACTTAAATGAAGATGATGATGATGACGACCCCTCTGTTTTTGAACCTGTTAAACACCTTTCAACAAAGCAAATGGCTGAATTTTTTAAGCACATTGACAATGCCATTAGTATCATTATCGAGAATGATCCTGAGATAGAGAGAGAATTAAAGTTTCTAGAGAGATTCAGAATTCTGTCATGTTACAAAGAACTCTACAGGGAGAGAAAAAAATTCTGCCCATCACCTCTCTCTCTTGACCATTCCTTCAACAAAGTTGAAAATTGCCACCACCAATCCAGGGTCTGTATTAGTATCAGTATACTAATTGAAGAAAAATATAAATACAGGTGACCCCCCGCTTAACACTAATAATTCGTTCCAGAAAAACAGAGCGCTAAGTGAATCTTTGCTAAGCAAGCACCGCATTCCCATAAGGTAACATATGTATTTGTAAGTTGCAGTCGGTGCTATAGGATATTTCCTAATCAATAATAAACGGTAGTGAAAAGATGCACAAATGTCGGTCAAAATATTTAATATTCAAATATTTGTACATATAAAATATTCTGCATTACATGTGTATATAATTTGTGGTAACTACTTATGTATCAAAATTAAATTTAAAATTCCAATTAAAATCATGAATTTAATTGATCTAAATTGATTTTAATTGATTTAATTTGATTGATGAATTTAATCGTGAAAAATGTGTCGATTTTGGGTTGTACTTTGGCCCTCTTCCTGGTAAACTAAAAGGGATTTTAATTTTAAATTCCCCGCAGCATTACCATCCAACAATAAAGTCAACCAATCCTTCGCCTCTTTGAAACCTGGAATGTTTTTTCTTCTTTCAATATGAAACTTCTTTTAGGCATTTGTTTCCAAAAAAGTCCTGCTTCATCTTTGTTAAAAACTTGTTGAGAAGTATAAGATGTTATACCCCTCTTCAATAATTTTAACAAGTTCTTTTTTGAAACTTTCGTCTCCTTGATCTGTACTTGTGGCTTCTCCTTGGATTTTAAATCTATTCAACCAGTCCTTACTAGTTTTAAATGGTTCCGCATTTTCTCTTGACCATTCCTTCAACAAAGTTGAAAATTGCCACCACCAATCCAGGGTCTGTATTAGTATCAGTATACTAATTGAAGAAAAATATAAATACAGGTGACCCCCCGCTTAACACTAATAATTCGTTCCAGAAAAACAGAGCGCTAAGTGAATCTTTGCTAAGCAAGCACCGCATTCCCATAAGGTAACATATGTATTTGTAAGTTGCAGTCGGTGCTATAGGATATTTCCTAATCAATAATAAACGGTAGTGAAAAGATGCACAAATGTCGGTCAAAATATTTAATATTCAAATATTTGTACATATAAAATATTCTGCATTACATGTGTATATAATTTGTGGTAACTACTTATGTATCAAAATTAAATTTAAAATTCCAATTAAAATCATGAATTTAATTGATCTAAATTGATTTTAATTGATTTAATTTGATTGATGAATTTAATCGTGAAAAATGTGTCGATTTTGGGTTGTACTTTGGCCCTCTTCCTGGTAAACTAAAAGGGATTTTAATTTTAAATTCCCCGCAGCATTACCATCCAACAATAAAGTCAACCAATCCTTCGCCTCTTTGAAACCTGGAATGTTTTTTCTTCTTTCAATATGAAACTTCTTTTAGGCATTTGTTTCCAAAAAAGTCCTGCTTCATCTTTGTTAAAAACTTGTTGAGAAGTATAAGATGTTATACCCCTCTTCAATAATTTTAACAAGTTCTTTTTTGAAACTTTCGTCTCCTTGATCTGTACTTGTGGCTTCTCCTTGGATTTTAAATCTATTCAACCAGTCCTTACTAGTTTTAAATGGTTCCGCATTTTTTTTAGATGAGTTTTCTCCAGTTCATCATATAGGCTAATCTCTCTCTCTCTGTCTCTCTCTCTTTTTTTTTTATAGTTAACTTAACTGAATTCTGCATTGGATATTATCTTCAATAAAATTAATTAAAAGACTCTCCATTTCAATCCTAATAGCTGGCCTAGCCCTAGTTGCTTGCAGTGGAACAGCTGTCTTTCCCATTGCTAAAATTAATTCTTTATTTTTTATAATTGTCCTTACAGTTAAATTTGCCAGTCCTAAATTATGACACACATCCGCTTGTCGCTGACCAGAATTGATTTGCTTGAAAACATCTAATTTAATTTTTTCAAATTCAATCTTTTTCTTACATTTGTAGTCTTTGTACTGCGTCCAGATGTTGTTGCTTTTCCATTCTTATCCGCCATTATTCAAATGTGACTGCATTGGTTGCATTAACTTCGAAAATGTAACTGCATTGGTTGCATTAATTATGATACAATGTTCGAGTAAACTGTCCATTACGCACGTTGTCTAATACTGTACTGAGTGATGACTAGACTTCGGATAAATGCATATAACGCAAATATTACAAGCAATATACTTGCTAATTTTTTAAAATGTTAATCTCAGAACTACGTAACAAGTCACTGTACTGCAATTAAATTAACATGCGAGAAAATTTCACTGAGCGTGAGAAATGTTTTAATGCTGTTTTGCTATTCATTTTCAAGCTATCGACTCCATCAAATGAAAGATTTCGTTATATATGCCAAAAATGCAATCTGTAAAAGAGCGTTTTTTTTTTGTGACAGTGTTATAGTCAGATATGGGTTATAATATAAGAACAGCGTTATAGCAAATCAGCGTAAAGCGAACCGCGTTATAACGAGGGCCTATGGTAAATGCATTTCTTTCTAAATTTTAGGTAGTTATTTTTCATTTTTGAATGCATCCCTATTTTACCCATGTAAAAGTCAGTTCACTTTAGGTGGCAATTTTTTGGAACCAATTAATCATGTAATGCGAGGAATACCTGCACGCACACACACACACACGCGCGCACACACACACACAATTAGTGCAGTTCTACCTGTACTGGCAAGGTGACATATGCTGACACAATCCAGTGAAGTGTTTACAAACAGGACTGTGCCAACCTGGTGGTCTGATGGTGCCCTGCACCACTGTAGGAAAATCTAAAAGGTAGTGCAGTGAACATTATTTTATTTTTTATGTATAAATATTTATTACATTATCTAATATGTTTTTGTAACTGTTTAATATTTACTACACTTTTACTAATACTTTGTAATATTTACTCATTTTTTATCCTCTGTCTTTGACCGCAAGTGGTTCATCTCTTGACCTCCAAGACAAATTAATCGTACTACATAGGTTGCATGTGCACCCAGACATTTCTTTCTAAGCAAATTTGTTTTCTGGCTGCTTATTTTCTGGCCACGGATATTTTTCCCCTCTTCCCCGAATGCGAAATTTATCACTTCTCAACCTGTTTGCTGACATTGAATCATATTTAGTTCATTCCGCTGCAGAAATTTCCATAAATTACAGAATTCAAAGTCAAATTAAAGCTAGAAGCTGAAGGATAGGAGGAAAAAGACCAACAGAGTGCTCAGCTCTAAGGATCAGTCCCTGATCGGGTCACACACTTTATCGAAAGATGAGAAAAGGCCATAAAAGGTGAAGGAAGAAAAGAAATGATATAACGACTTCAAATTGCAACACCCACATGGAAGAGCAGCAAAAAGTTTCTACTCTAGCATACATTTTCTCTCAACCTGACATCTCAGAACTGGAATCAGACATGGGGGGTATAGGGGAGAATCTCTCCCCAGATATAAATGACTTCCCCCCTTGAAAATACAAAATAAAAAGAACTGTAATAAACCAGAAGCTACAGTGTTGAGCTAAAGCTCCACACTGACAGAGAAATTACTTGTTTAACCTCTACTAGTACCAGATATATTAAAGAAGAAGACACAACTCCATTGGTGCCTCCGTGGGCAGGAGCAGCAGTGCGTAGCATACGCTTCTTGATTAGACCGGGGTTCGAGCCCGTGCCAACCAAATACGGAGGATGCGGAAAGGTCAGGGAATGACCACAGCATATTCCTGGAGCAATATGCTGGAATCAGACATGGGGGGTAATGTTGCTAATGCTTATGCTTAGTTGCTAATGCTCCTAAAAACCAAATAACAAACAAACAACTCCATTATAGTCCTTGCCAGTTAAGGATCAGTCCCTGATCGGGTCACATATTAGAGAGGTAAAGCAACCCAATAAAGACATTATATCAGTTGCAAACTTATTCATGCAGGATGCAGTCATCCTCCTTCAAAAAGAATTGGAAGGTTATGTTTTCAAAGAAAATAATATTACCACCACATCAGCTACAGAAATGATTTTGAGATCGTGGTATGGATTGAAGAAATTGGTAATTGCTCTATTGATAGAAAATGAAAGGCTTAAGGTTAAATTGGATTTGCAACAATCCTGTATTGAATAATTAAAAGAAACTGTTACTCATACTTTACTTTTTGCTCGCTCTTATGCTTCTGTTAAAGAAGCCTGCTAACCTGGACCATATGTATATGGATATGGTTCCCCCATTAGAGCAAACTGTTCCTGTCAAGCAGCTTTATGTTCCTACCAAAATTACCATCCAGGAAAAGGACACAAAATCTGCTTATGATTAGAGTTTCTGATACAACACAAATTTCAACTAGTAGAGAGATGAAAAATAAAGTTATCAGTACACTGAAAAAGGATCTAAAGGAGGTAAAAGTAAAAGCACTTCTTATGATTAGAAACAACGGAATTATCATTTAAATGGCCTCAAAAGGCAACTTAAATTCCACTGCTTCCTTAAAATCTCTCTCTGAGGTTGGGCTAACAGCTAGTCTGCCAAAAGAACTAAATCTTGCAATCTAATATGTGATCTTGACAATGATTTAGGTAAAGAAGACATTCTGGATGGCATCTCATAAAAATCTAAAAGATTCTGCTATCATGGTATCTCACTAGATCGAATCTACATGGGATCCCATAAGATTAAAAATTTCACGGTCATGACAAAACGTTTTCATTGTCAGATGTTCGGTCACAAATAAAACACACGAAAACAGGAAGTGCCTACTTGCGGGCACTTGCCTGTCAAGGACATATTCTGACGTGCAAATCGATCATCAGCCCGAATATAGGGGCAAAAGACTAATTGAACCATCTAGTAGCTGGTTCCCTCTGAAGTTTCCCTCAGGATAGCTGGCGCTCAAGAGAATCGGTCTCATCTGGTAAAGCGAATCATTAGAGGCCTTGGGGCCGAAACAACCTCAACCTATTCTTAAACTTTAAATGGGTGAGAAGTCTGGCTTGCTTGACCGAAGCCTGGACGAAAAGGATGTGAGTGCCCAGTAGGCCACTTTTGGTAAGCAGAACTGGTGATGCGGGATGAACTAAAAGCCTGCTCAAACTGCAATGCAAAAATAAGGATCACAGGCATCCCATTAGTGATACTACTTGCCCCAAAATACTTACAAGTTTTAGAAACTGTATGCTTATGAACTATTCACTCTAAAATGTAAGGAACCATGAAGTGATAATTTACCAGAACAACTTCTTGGTATCTAAAGTATGAATACTAATATATCTTGCTGCTCAATGGGCAAGATTGGTGGTCAGTGAGGTTGATCATTTATTAGATATATGGCTTTTTGATCTAATTTGCCTACAAAAGCCATTTCGTTGCTGTGCTAGGGATACCCATGACTAAGAATAATCCAACCCAATCATGATAATCCAAAGTCTGCAATAATTATCATCAAAAAAACTTCAAGTTTCTAGTCTTTGTATGCAATTTGCAATGTGCATTAATGTTACTACGGCCATGCTTTCATTTTACATTATTTCCCTGTATTGCCCACCACCTACAGACATTGCTCCTCATCTTCATTACTTAGAATCAGCCCTTCACACTATTAATCCAGAGCTTGTATTAATTAAAATGGAAGCAAATTTTAAATCTTCTGCGTGGTACAACAAATCCACAGATACAAGAGGATGCCTTTTAGAAAACCTAATTTTTGTATATCAACCGTGAATGTCATCAACCTTCCAGGCTAGCCATATACCTTTTCCAATTCCTTAGGTCAATCAAATATAGACGTTACATTGGTAACTAATAACCTACTCTGATTTATTCAGAGTTGGGAGGTAAACCCTGTGCTAACTACATCTGAACATAGGGTCATCTTTTTCCTATTAGAAACAGCTAAAGTTTTGATGCAGCTACAAAGGGTCCTTGTCAGGTATTCGCTTGTAATATTCATCGGAACAACTTTGAAAAATCTGTAATCTGTAAATTTTTCTTCAGATGATATTAAAGATATTTCTCATTGTAATCCTGAGGAATTAGCACTTGTCACTCAAATGACAGTTCAGAAAGCCATTACCAAATCAGCAATGAAGAAATTCTTAACCACCAAAACCACACCTTGTGTGGTCACAGGAACTCATGATACTACGATTTAAAGTTAATTGTGCTAGAAAAACATTTCTAATTCAAATTCTGCTCTTAGTTAAGAAGCACATAAAATCACATAAGGCAGTGCATCTAGTTAACATGGGTGGCCATTGCAATGTTGAATCAGTTTGGTGTGACATAATCACTGGGAAAACAAAAATGAGAGTAGGAGAGTGTTATAAGCCGAATTACTGTGATTAAGTTCAACGAAAAACTGTACAGAGAAATGGACCGAGCCAGTAAATCAGAATGTCTTATAATGGGAAATTTTAACTTTACAGATGTTGACTGAAACTTGTGGGTTGGTCACTCACTCACTAGCAAGACTTATATAGATTTATTGGATAACTGTTTTCTTAAGCATCATGTCAGAGAGGCAACAAGAAAGAGAGCAATACACTTCAACTGGTTATCAGCAGTGATTCTTCATTCATTAAGAATCTGCAGATAAAAGAACCACTGTTGGCAGTGATCACAGTGTATTGATGTAGGATTTACTTAAAAATAACTGCCAAGATGTAAAGGGAAGGGTTTTTGCTTTCATAAAGGAGACTACAGTGGTCTCAGACAGTTTTTAAATTCTGTATAGTGGGACTAACTAACGATGTTAGCAACAACATATTGTGAATGGGAAGATTCAGGAAAAATAACTATAGAAGCTACTAGGCTTTTCATACCAACTAAGAAATACTGTTCAAGGCTTAGATATAAATGAATGTCATTTGAACTGTTGAGACATGTGGCAGAGAAGGAAAATGCATGGGATGCATATAAATTATCAGTGCTATAAAGCCTATGGTAGATATAAACTAGTCTGCAATCAAGTCACAAAGGAGCTTAGGCAAGCCAAGGCAGATTACGAAAAGTCTTTGGCAACGTGCCAATAAATGCGACAAAGACTTCTTTACTTATATCAACAGTAAAAGGAAAGGGTTGAATCACATTGGTCCACTTGATGTTGATGGTTTAACATTGATGAATCTGCTCAGGTTGCTGACAGGCTGAATACGTAATTTACATCTACATTCACACATGAGGAATTCTTTAAAGTTTATCAAACTGTAACAGTGAGCTGAATGACAACAAAGCTGTTAAATGAGAAGAAAGTGGAAAAGAAATTGTTGAAGTCAAACATGAAAAAGGCACCTTGGGTGGATGGGATCTGTCCAATTATATTAAGGGAGGCAGCAAAGAAGGTAAGCAAACCCTTAGCCATAATTATGAGAGCATCTTTGGATTTAAGAGAGGTTCCTGTGGACTGGTAATGTGTGAATATTTCCCCAATTCACAAGGTGGAGGGGAATCAAAGGGATACATCTGGAGGCCTCATTTTAGGAAGGATGTAGAGCTGGAATGGGTAACGAGAAGAAGGTCAACGAGATTGGTGAGGGGGAACAAAGAGGTGCTCTTACCAAGAAAGGCTTCAGTTCTGCAAATTGCAGCATCTGGAGAACTAAGCACCTGCAAGGTGATCTGATTGAGGTGTTTAAGGCTTTGAATGGCTTGAGCAAACTCAATGAGCTTAAACTCAAGTAAACTCAATTTGATTGACCTGAGGAATGGAATTTTTTCTTGCTCAGACTATGCACATGAGGTGGCATAAATTCAAATTGAAGAAGGATGGTTGCAGAATAGATGTGTGGAAGTTTGCCTTTAGCCAACAGGTGGTTAATTGCTGGACCAAGCTTCCATCCATTGTTGTGGAAGTAGATAATTTGAATAAATTGAAGGAAGAACTAGACAAACTATTGGATAGGTGAAATGGGATTTTTTTTTTTTTTGACTGATGCCTTATAAGCTTGCCTTGTTGCATCACTTGCCTCTATTAATGCTAATTTCAAATAGCCTGAAGAAACAATACCTTACCATCAGAACTCTCAAGACTACACCACAAATATAAAAATATAAGAAATTATACAACAAAACAGTTCAAAAAAAGTAAATTGGAATATTGGCAAAATTTTGTAAAAACTGCTATTAAAGAGAATGTGGGTTTTGATTTACAAAATTTGCAGAAACAAAATAAATCTGGGAGATATCCTTAAGACAGTTATACAAATACTAAAGATTCTTTAAACTGGAACAAATACTGTCAATAAAATTCTAGACACTCTTCCTGCAATCCAACTCTTGACTTCCCTCTGCAGGCTGAAATCAGAAGTTCAAATGAATCATATTTCACCTCCACTTCAGTGTTGCCTTTCTCATCAGGAGAATTAAAATCTGCATTTGATTCAATGATAAAGGACAAATGTCTTTGACTAGATCTACTGGAATGTATTTTTCTTAAATGTTTTTATGATATGAGTTACAACCAAATCACGTTTTTACCTCTTTAATAAATGCTTAGAATTTAGTACCTTTTTTGTTATTTGGATGTCAGCTTTGCTGAAAATATTACCAAAACCAGGAACACCTCAACACAACCCAAAATCTTACAGGCCAGTTGCCTTGCTGTCACAATTAGGAAAACTATTGAATGTTTAATCAGTCTCAGAATTAATTCACTGCTTACAGAGGCCAATTTAATTTCATCCCTTTAATAAGACTACACTAGGCCGTGGCTGCAAAGATGCAGTTTAAAATGAAAAATTTTATAGATGAATGTACAATTAAATACACTCTAATTTTATTTATAGACTTCGAAGGTACTTTTGACACACTATCGTTGGAGAGTGTCTCGTTATCTTAGAGAAGCAAATTGCCTGCAGTTATTATACCTTCATAAAGGACTACTTTGGTAATCACTTTGTTTTGATATAAACTAAACACCAATCTGTATTCAGACATATTACTCCAGGTAACCTCCAGGGGGTCTATTCTTGGGCCTCTTGTATGGAACTTAATCCTAAATGATTGGATTCTCCTCAGTGATGACCTGACAAAAATACACACATACTATAGCTTGCATTGGTGACTTATCCATTCTTGTCCAAGGCAATTCCAGAGTGAATTTAGAAACTTCTGCAAACATTCCCTCTAGACTATCTGACTGGAGCACTCAAAATAAGCTCACAGTTTCAGTGACAAAAAAAAAATGGTGATCTTTTAAGGGAAGATTAAATTATACCAGGCTTCCAGTGATATTTTATCATTGAAAGCCTGCCATAATTGCATCCTTTAGTTTCCACACACAAACACCTAGGTGTTCTCGTAGATGATTGTCTAGGAGATGGCCTGCCCTTCACACTTAAAGCATCTCTCTAAAAAGATTAAAAAACTTTACAGCAATGCTCTTCAAAATTTCTATGACTGAATGGGGACTGAAAATAATACTCTCTGTATTTTTGTATTGTACTGTTGTTATTCTAGTTCTATCATATGCCTCCTTATCATGTACGTAGCAAGGCCAAGAGAAAAGATCTTTGTATAGTTTCCAGCCTTCTTACTGTAAAATCCAAACTGGAAACTATACAAAGATCTTTTCTTCTTGGCCTTGCTACATATGTGGAACAGAGTCTCCACATTGGTGCTACAAATTATTGCAGACACTTTACTTACTGACTTTCATGTTATTTGTAAAGTTCTCTGCTGTTATATTAGGAAAGGGATACATATCACCTTCATAAATATTATTGTCAGTCCAACTGCTGACCCAAAGAAAGAAATGCTGGAATTTTCTCACCATCTGTGAGTAATCCAGGTGGTCCTTGTCTACCAAAGGTATTATTGCTAAGTCATTTATATCTGACATTTCATTTACCTGTTCCAACATTGTATAGAAATGGTTCTTCCCAATTCTCTGCACATCATACTTAATAACAGGACATGGATCATTGAATGTGAAGCTCTTACAGTTTAATCTCACATCTGCAGATCCTTGTTTATGTGGTGGCATAGAGGACTGGAATCATGCAATTTATTCTTGCCTAACCTGCCAAGACTTTTGGAAACAAATATCAACTATGCCTCATCATTTTGTTCATAGAAATGCATATGGTTTAAGTGCAAATAAGGAAACTATTCAAATCTTACAAGAATTTGCCAGAGAAATCTTTAACAGATGGCACCAGCTAACTGGCTTCCTTACTATCAGGATATCTGTCATATAGCCCAAATGCAATCTCTTAGGATATAATTACCTGCCTTTTGAACAGAACTTATTGATTAACGTTCATGTTTTTACCCTACTTAATACAGAACCTAACATCGTCAACACTTCATGTAATTCTGGCATCAAATTGATTGAGTCTTCTGTTTTTCCATGTGTCTCCCAATTTTGTCCTAGCCAAGTTTACATGAAATTTTATTATGCAACAATGGCTACTACCTTATCATTGCCCCCTGATTATCTCCAATGATGAGACTTCTGATTGCAATCTCCTGACTGGGCATGTAGCCCAGTTAGAGGGGATTGCAATCAGTATCATTGGTTTGGGCTCCCAGTGGTACAGATTCTGTACCACTGGGCTCCCAGTGGTACAGAATCTGCTGGAATTAATTTTTCCTCCAGTATATGCAGGATTCTTAACTTTTCACTTTCTATTGACAGTACACATATTGTTGCGGAGATGGGAGAAATCCCAGGTGCCGTCTGACACGAACATACCTAGTACACATATTGTTGTGGCCCACTTGCTTGTGGTATGAATGGATACTAGGGAGCAGCCTTCCTGGTGAACACTGCCCCCTGGTAGCTAAGTGGCCAGAAACAACAACACAGGACATGGCCAACATAATCTTGTACTCCATACTTATTTCTGGCCATTTTACAGAGTTCTGTATTCATTACAGTGTGCCAGGTGCCACCATACATAAGACACAACACATGTCCACATGTTTGATATTTACTAATACAAACACAGTATATTTTAATTTATGATTCAGTTTATTTTCAACAAAGTTACCAATACCAACAACATTGATAGTGATGGCTTTGTCTTCACAACCAAAGTTTGCCCACTGCACATGCCTTTCTTCAACCAATGTGCAATATTTTGGCAATTCATGCACATGCCTATATGCATGGTGTTTGAGTTCTCCAGCCCAACTGATGTTATCAACCTAGTACATATTAACAGCATGAATTTAGAAGAAACTATACAAATAAATGAGTTGAAAATGTCAAATTTGGGTGAAATAATTGCTAGTGCTAATAATATTGTGCAAGATGAATCAACTCAAGAATTTGAAGAAGAAATTATAAATCATAATGTGCAAGACACATCAATTTCTATTAGTGATTCTGGCAAATGGCCAGAAATATTAAATGACAAAATTAAAATTGTGCTCATTGCAAATAAAACAGAATGTTGTTTTCCCAAAAGATGATCATGGCAGATTTTTTTTCACAAGATTATTATGAAAGAAAATTGCCAAATGGAGAATTAACCTCCCAAAATTGGTTACTTTATTCAATATCACAAAATGTAGTATTCTGTTGTAATTGAAAATTGTTTTCTTTTAACTATAATATTCCACTCGTAAAAGGTGTATTTCGAGATTGGCAACATTTGTCCATTCATTATTCACAAAAAGAGTTTGGCCCATGCTGAGTGGGCATCTAAAAAATTAATTGATTTGAATACAAATTTAGAGTTGAGAAACATGATAGATGTCAGTTTAATGCAGAATTTAATGCATTAAACTGACAGACGAAAATTTAATGCAGCAAAAAAAGAAAAAAAAAAGTAAGCTATGATGACAAGCAGTATTAAAAAGAATTGTTTATTTTGTGCAATATTTAATAAAACAAAATTTGGCTTTAAGAGGCACGAATTCAAAATTATTTGTTAACAAGAATGGAAACTTTTACAGTCAATCTAAATGATAGCTAAATTTGATTCCACAATGGCAGATCACATTTAAAAAATTCAAATTAATAAAAAATGCATGCCAAATCTTTTGGGGAAGAACAAAATTTAAAATAAGATTTTAAGTATATTAGCAAATAATGTCAAATCTAAAATTTTAGAAATGCTTTGAGAAGCTAAATATTATTTTTTAATTTTGGACTGCGCACCTGATGCTAGCTAACAAGAACAATTAATGGTTATTCTAATATTTGTAATTTTTAATGTGAAGAAACATCAAAAATAGAAATTAGAGAATGTTTTTTTTTGGGTTTCTGCCAAATTGATGGTGGCAGAATTACAGTTTTTTATCATTGAAACGTTATATTTACATAAAACGCTGTAAATCCACCAACAAGTGATGGATTTACAGCGTTTTATCATTGAATTTTTAAAACAAAATAATATTAATGCACATATTTTGGACACTGAGCCAAAAATTATGAGTAGTGCAGACAGGCTGCAAGAGTAGCTCATGGGGTCTTGTTAATGATATACAGGAATTTTGCTAACAGGGATAAGGAGGTAATTATCCCCTTATATAAGGCAATGGTCAGCCACACCTTGAGTACTGCATACAGGTCTGGAAGCCTCATTTTAGGAAGGATGTAGAGCTGCTGGAATGAGTACAGAGAAGGGCAGCAGGATTGGTGAGTGGAACAAAGGGTTGCTCTTACCAAGAAAGTCTTAACTTCTGCAGATTGCAGCGTCTGGAGGCTAGGCACCTGTGAGGTGATCTGATTAAGGTGTATAAGGCCTTGAATGATTTGAGCAAGCTAATGGGATTCTTCCTCTTGCTCAGATTATGCACCTGAGGGGGCATAAATTCAAACTGAGGAAGGTTGTAGAATAGATGTGTGGAAATTTGCCTTTAGCCAGCAGGTGGTTGATTGCTGGAACAAATTTCCATCCGTCATTGTGGAAATTTGACAGCTTAAATAAAAATCAAGGCAGAACTAGACAAACTTTTGGAGTGAATTGGATTGGTGAAATGGGAAGGTTTTTTTTTTTTTTTTTTGGCTGATGCTGTATAAGCCTGCTTTCCTGCATTATGTGCCTCTGCTAATGCTAAACAGCTAATATGAAGGGAAGACACAATGGCCTCCAAAAAAAAAAATTATTGAAATGAACCCTGGAATTGTTTTTTGTACTTTGTGTGTAGTGCATTCTTTAAATTTAGTAGTAAATGATGCAGCAAAAATATCTTTTGAGACAGTGGATTTCTTTGGAATTACTCAAGAACTCTACCGTTTAAGTACAAAACATTGGGCAATCCTAAAAAATAACATTTATAATTTGACACCAAATTCTTTATCCAGTACACATTGGGAAAGCAGAATTGATGCTATTAAACCTTTAAGATATGAATTACCGAGAATTGACAATGTCTTTGATAAAATTATATCTGATAATAACAGATTCGATATAAACACTAAACATCAAGCTAAAACTCTATCTGATAAAATTAGATCTTTTAAATTTATTTGTTCCATAATTATTTGGCATGAAATTCTTTCTAACATAAATGCTGCTAGTAAAATATTACAGACTAAGACCATTGACTTATCAATAAAACATTTAAAGAAATTATACAAAATTTTAGCTGCAGTAATCATTTCAGTGAACTTGTTGAAATAAGTTCAAGTTTTCCCACAGAAAATAAGAATAGCAAAAGAAAAAAGAAAAGAAAATTGTTTCAGTATTGTTTCATAATTGTTTCAGTATGAAGCTGAGACAGTTTTGGATCCAAAAGATGTTTTCAAAATTAATTTTTTCTTTGAAATATTAGATACTACAAATAATACAATTAAAGATTTCTTTGTATGACTGAAGGATCATAACAATAATTTTAATGTTTTACATAACTTCAATGTTTCTATGTAAAATGCAAACAGAACAAATTTTAAAACATTGCTCTGATTAGGAATTAAAATTATCAGATGCCAGTAGACTGCCCAAAATATATTTTTGCTGTAGATTTAGCAGAAGAAATTCAAATTATTCATAATTACATTTTGCTTGAAGAAAATCAAGGTCCAGAAGAAATTAACTTACTACAGTAGACCATCGTTATAATGCGGTTCGCTTTACGCTGATTCACTATAACACTGTTCTTATATTATAACCCGTATCTGACTATAACGCTGTCACAAATCATTATAATGCTCTTTTACAGATTGCATTTTTGGCATATTTAACGAAATTGTTTCAAGATCAACATTTTAAAAATGATCAAGTATATTGCTTGTAATATTTGCATTATATGCATTTATCTGAAGTCTAGTCATCACTCAGTACAGTATTAGACATCCTGTGTAATGGACAGTTTACTCGAACATTGTACCATAATTAATGCAACCAATGCAGTTACATTTTCGACGTTAATGCAACCAATGCAGTCACATTTGAATAATGGCGCATAAGAATGAAAAAGCAACGTCTGGACACAGTACAAAGACTACAAATGTAAGAAAAAGATTGAATTTGAAAAAATTAAATTAGATGTTTTGAAGTGAATCAATTCTGGTCAACGACAAGCGGATGTGTGCCATAATTTAGGATTGTCAAATTTAACTGTAAGAACAATTATAAAAAATAAAGAATTAATTTTAGCAGTGGGAAAGACAGCTGTTCCACTGCAAGCAATTAGGGCTAGGCTGGCTATTAGGATTGAAATGGAGAGACTTTAACTGATTTTATTAAAGATAATATATATCCAATGCAGAATTCAGTTAAATATTACAAAAAAGAGAGAGAGAGAGAGAGAGAGAGAGAGAGAGAGAGAGAGAGAGAGAGAGAGATTAGCCTACATGATGATCTGAAGAAAACTCATCTGAAAAAAAAAAAAAAAAAAAACATGTGGAACCATTTAAAACTAGTAAGAGCTGGTTGAATAGATTTAAAATCCAGGGAGAAGCCGCAAGTACAGATCAAGGTGCCGAAAGTTTCAAAAAAGAACTTGTTAAAATTATTTAAGAGAGGTATTATTTATTTTATTTATTTATTTATTAAATCTGTTTATTGCTCTGCTGAAGAGCCACCCCCTGGACAGCAGGAAGCAAAGGGGGTGATATTTACATACAGAGGTTAAGACAGGGTCATGTGTCTGGTGGTTACATGGGGCACGTGTATGCTTAACCCGAAAGGTACAGAACTTAGTGTTTATTATTTTATATAATTAAAAGAATTATAGGATATTATTTTCTCAAAAGTGCTATAAATTACAAAAGCATGAGAGAAATGTACAAAATATAGAGAAATGAGGCAGTCCTTCACCGGTTGTTGCACGTGGTGTCTCTTCAATCCTGACTGTAATAGTGCTCACAGCCAGGCGTCTTTGGAGTAGTAGATTCTAAGAAAGAGAGGACCAGTGATGGCTTCACTTTATTTTCCTTTTCACCTATCTTTAACCTATCTTTCACCTATCTTATGCATTGTGGTGGCATTTTCCTTCATGGCGTCTCATAAATGTATGTTTATACTTCTCAACAAGTTTTTAACAAAGGTGAAGTAGGACTTTTTTGGAAACAAATGCCTAAAAGAAGTTTCATATTGAAAGAAGAAAAAACATTCCAGGTTTCAAAGAGGCGAAGGATTGGTTGACTTTATTGTTGGATGGTAACGCTGCGGGGGATTTAAAATTAAAATTCCTTTTAGTTTGCCAGGAAGAGGGCCAGAGTACAACCCAAAGTCAACACATTTTTCATGATTAAATTTATCAATTGAATTAAATCAATTAAAATCAATTTAGATCAATTAAATTCATGATTTTAATTGAAATTTTAAGTTTAATTTTGATACGTAAGTAGTTACCACATAATTGTATACGTATAATGCAGAATATTTTATATGTACAAATATTTGAATATTAAATATTTTGATCGACATTTGTGCATCTTTTCACTACTGTTTATTATTGATTAGGAAATATCGTATGGCACTGACCGCAACTCACAAATACGTATGTTACCTTATGGGAATGAGGCGCTCACTAAGCGCGGATTCACTTAGCACTCTGTTTTTCCGGAACAAATTGTAAGCTTAAGCTTATTTAAAAAAAAAAAAAATCTTTTTTATAAATAAATTAATTAAAATTAAGATAATAATAAAGTATATGGGCAAAATTAACATGGGGAATATTCTGTATAATTAGCAAATTTCAGTGAACAACAATTATACACAAAATGAACAGTTGTAATGGGATAAGGAATAGTCATTAGGAAAATATCTAAGGGCGAGGCCATATTTCTCAGATGTACGGTGAATATTCGACTTACTGAGGGGAGGTCAGGTCGAAATTCAGGGAAATTTAGGTAAAGTTCAGATATATAAGGACTGGTTCGGTGGCAAGTAAGCGGAGTTTTTCGGAGTTAGCAAGTTGGGAAGCAGTGAGTAAGTTAGTAGCCGAGAGAAGTCATGGTTGGGAGTTGTAGTTAGGTTGTTGTTGTTATTTGGTTTTTAGGAGCATTAGCAACTAAGGCCATATTGCTCTGGGAATATGCGGTGGTTATTCCTTGACCTTTCCGCATCCTCCGTATTTGGTGGAGACGGGCTCGAACCCCGTGTACTTAGGTGCAGATATGTAACTAATAGTTCAAAGAGAGTAGATAAATTTATAGTAAGTGGGCCGTTTAGTATGAATAGGCCACATTAAAGTGAGTTTGGTCGAGGAGAATCTTGGATAATAACAAGGAATCTGATGTGGAAGCTATTAAAGAAAGTGCCGGAAGATCAAGGAGCTGGTCCAAAAACTCGGAGAAATGAAAGTAATTGTAAGTACTGTTTCGTATTATTATTCCTAGTCATGGAAATAATCCAAAAAAAAGGGAGAAAGGCATTCTGAAGTCCTAACTGTGATAAATTTGACTAGCCTAGGAGGTAGCTGGATAATCAAATTGGATGTCATAAAGAACTATATACCGTATTTCCCCATGTATAAGACGCACCTTAATTTTGGGGCCCGAAATTTGAAAAAAAATGTATTACATAAAGTTATTGAACTCAAGTTTTATTCATCATAAAATTCATAACTGTCAAAACTCCCATCCATTAGCTTGTCCTCATCTGTCTGATGACGAATCACTGTCTTCATATATTGCTTCGTCCTCAGTTCCATCTATGGCATTTGAAATGCCACACTACTTAAATGACTTGACAATGATCTCAACCTTGATATCCCAGGATCTTTTCACCCAGATACGAACTTCTCCTATAGTTGGTTTTCTTCTCTCTTCCTGCTGGTGTCAAATTGTCCCCAGAAGACTTCATCCATTGGTTCCATTCATTTCTCATGTCAGCTTTGAAGGGTTTGTTAATGCTGACATCAAGTGGTTGGAGCTGGGATGTCAAGGTATGATGGCAAGTTTTGTTTTTGCTCTGCAGCAATCTTCTTTGTATTTTTTGTTATATGTGCCCTGAACTGATCAAGCACCAATAGGGCAGGTTTGCATAAGAGCCCACCTGGTCTCCTGCTCCCAAACTTTCTCAAACCAGATCTTCATCCCATCCTGATCCATCCAACCCTTGTCATGAACGTGGACAATCACTCCTCGAGGAATGTCTTCTTTTGGCATTGTTTTGCGTTTGAAAATCAGCATAGGAGGCAGCTTGGTTCCGTCCGCACAACAAGCTAGAACAACTGTATAATGGCTCTTTTCATGTCCACTTGTCTTCACAGTTACAGTTTTCACCCCCTTCTTATCAACAGTTCTGTTACTTGGGACATCAAATTGAAGGGGGACTTCTTCCATATTTGCAATCTGTCCCATCTCAAACTGATGTCTTCCGACATTGAATGACAAAACGATGAAATTCAAGGACCTTCTGCTCATAGCTTTCAGGCATCTTTTGGGAAAGTCTGGTGCGTCTACGCATGCTTAGTCCATTCAGTTTCACGAACCTGAAGCACCAATTGTGTCCTCCTTTGAAATCAGTAACTTTTTCACCAGCAGTTCTTCTTGCCTCATGCTGAACCATCTTTGTGGACAGGAATTCCAATTGCCCTTTGCTCCTCAATCCATATCTTCAATTCCCTCTCTAAATCAGGCGATTTTGCTGACTTGCCTCTCATGGCCTTCTGCCGTGGCGTTTTCGGTAGGGTTTCTTCTTCCCGTAGCCAGTCTTGGATTGTTTTCTCAGTTGGAGGAGGACCGAACTTATGTTCAGCAGCACGATTTCCATTCACTTTTGCAAACTGGATCACTTTTAACTTGAATTCAGCACTGTACGAAAATCTTTTCTGAGCCATTTCTGGGCAGAATGTGGTAAAATGTAACCTAATATACTGGTAACCAGTGCGAAATAATGAGCGCAAAGACAAGTGCGAAAAAAGCGGGAAATGCAAGTAAAAAAAATCTACAACCACTGTATAAGACCCACCCAGTTTTTAGACCCCAAATTTTTTGAAAAAAGTTGCATCTTATACATGGGGAAATACGGTAATTCAATTTAGAATGAGATATAGAACGGACTTGTTGAAATTGTCTATCCCAGTGGGGGAACATCTGTAATATGGAAAAGTTTTCTTTTCCATATTACAGATGTAATATGGAAAAGAAAAGTTTTGTATGTATTTAAGTCAGTTTCTATAATTAAACATGCTAAATTTTTTCATGTGTATTGTCAATTGTTTCACTAAATTTTCTAGCTAAATAAATAAATTGCCTGGAATTTTGTTAACGCAGTCAGAGGCCCCAGGATAACTTGTAGTTGACAGATAAAATTAATGTAGGTCAAAAAATTGTGTATAAATAAGTAACTAATTATTTGTATATAATAGTACACGGAAGAAGGAGTGTATGCCTACAATTGACATGCCTATTAAGAAAGGAAGTCATACAGAATTATCAGTGTTAAGCGGGGGTCACCTGTATTTAAAAAATAATTTAAGTTTTTCCCAGACATTTTTTTTCAAAACTAACTAATAAAAAAAAAACATATTCAATCATCAGTGGGACAAGACAGACTTAAAAAATCATTTAGCTTTATTTTCAATGGAAAGTGAAATCAGTGAAATTTTGGACATGAAAAAACTTGCATCAGATTTTGCTATGACGAAAGCAAGGCACGTATAATTTGTTTCAAATTTTAATTGGTTATTTTATTCTGTGCAACATTTACATTTTTATTTATTACTTTATTTAAAATAATGTAATAAATATTCCAAAATATCTGTTTGTTTTATATTTATTTTTGTTTTGTTTGCATTAATAAAATATCAAACATTATTCAAAGAATATTTTTTTGTATCCACAATGGTTGATCCAAAACATTTTTATGAGTCACAATTAAAACATAAAACTCAATTGAATACTAATTGAAAATGAAATTAAGTTTTAAAAATTACATAATTTTTCTCTTTTTAGGCAAAAAATAAGTTCACACCATGGCAGCAATACACCCTGGAATGGCCCTGGTTACAACTTTGTTTAACTAATTCACTCATGGCAGAAGCTGTTGTACTATATGACTTTATGAATACATTTGTTAAACTGTGAACTTTGGTGGCCAGCTGACTTTCTATTATGAATTCCTAAGACCAAAGTGCATTTCTTTATGGCAATTGAAAGTCTGTTGGCTCCGAAGAGAATTCATAGATAGCAATTCTCATCTTTATTATGCGAAAACATCAATAAATAAAATCTTTCAGAAACAACTTGTGTAATATAGGAAATATTTATAGAACTATCAAGAGACAAAAGCAAGTAACCTTAAACAAACACACAATTCGAAATTTCATAACAACAGTGAATGTTGTTATGAATTTAACTGTGCTGCTGCTGTTCAAGCAAAATAGTTGAAAATATGGCAGCTGTGAACTGGACAGGTTCACACATTTAATTACCCTGTGAATGCCATAAAAATCACTTTTAAAAACTCTGTGTAATGTGGATGGGATTGTTATTTTGGAGTTACACCTGTAAATTAAATATTATTTAACTTAAATTTACTTAAATATTTGGAGAACCAATTCATCATCCATTAGCTATTTCTTAAACGGGTTTTTGAACCGAATTGAAATGAATTGATTTTACCAAAAAAAAAAAAAAAATTCCAGTACTTCTCAATATCATTGAAGGTAAAGAAATGATATTTTGCAGATCAGTTGTCATTTTTAATGTGAGAAATTACGAAAGAAGAAATAATTGATGTACAATATTCCTTGGTTGGAGAACTGACAGGGAAGTTTGAAATATAAAATTATTTCAAATTGTGCTTGGCACTTTAACAATTCCTTACAATAATGCTAACTGAGAAATTCAGCTTGGTGAGAGAAGGGGGCGGGGTGAAACCCTCAAGTTCAGAACTTCTCTTTTTAGTAAAGCTTTTGGAATGCACTTTGACAACAAAGTCTAAACAGCTATGTCATTGTTATAAACAAAACTTTGACTCAACATTTCTGAAGAGGGCAAAGTCTGCAATAGTATTTTTTATGAAGCAGTCATAATTTGTTGTTGTCTAACAGACAAGCCAAGTGGAAATCTACAGACAAAAATCTTGGGCTTGCTAATGTTTGAAAGTGTACTGTAGTAGTAAATAATTCTGTTGCTATATTTTAATATAAAATATGTATGTTGTCAGTGAAATTTAATTTCTTAGTGTAATATGGACTAGACCTGGCAGCTTGGTGGTTACTTTTAAGTTTTTTTTTTAACTCTGGTTGGACAGTACCAGTGTCTCATCTTTTCTTAATGGGTTGAATACTTATTGCACATAACTTTTTTATTTTTTAATTAAATATTTTAAAAAATGTTGTGTTTACACCTTTTTATTTTCAACAAAACACAAAAATATTAATTCTGCTAAAAAAAAAAACAAAAAAAAAAACAAATTAGATATAAAATATTAACACGGATCCTGTCTCTTTCATTTTCCAGTTAAAATGACCGTGAAGTGTACGAAATTTGAAGCATGCCTATGTGTCTATTTATATATATCTGCTTATTATGTACATAATTTTAAAAAAATTATTAAAAAACACACATATTGTTCTGTTAGTTCCATTTCAGATATATTTAAAATTATACATGTTGTTACACACACAGTAGTAGCCAACTTGAGTCAGTATTATTTCATGTTCTCATCTTTATTATGCAAAAACATCAATAAATAAAATCTTTCAGAAACAACTTGTGTAATATAGGAAATATTTATAGAACCATCAAGAGACAAAAGCAAGTAACCTTAAACACACAATTCGAAATTTCATAACAACAGTGAATGTTGTTATGAAATTTAACTGTGCTACTGCTGTTCAAGCAAAATAGTTGCAAATATGGCGGCAGTGAACTGGACAGGTTCACACATTTAATAACTGTGAATGCCATAAAAATCACTTTTAAACTCTGTATAATGTGGGGTGGGATTGTTATTTTGGAGTTACACCTGTTTGGTGCTACCACTGCTGTGTTAAAAACCTTATTTTTCTGAAAAATCTGCTTTCCTTCTTTTTTTTTTTTTTTTTGTGGAGAACTACTTTTTTTTTTTTTTCCTTCTGAGTAGAAATCTGTTTTCCTCCTGTTATTGGTAGCTGTGCACTGTAGAATGCTGCATCATATATATAACTATGTCCAGCCAATACAAAATGCAAGTAGTTTTCATATTTATTTTCCACTAAAGTAGTAGAATGAAATACCTTTTTGTTTTTTAGTTTGTCGTCATGGTACCAGTTATAGATAATTTTTTTTTTTTTTTTTTTTTAGGTATGGATTACGAGGAAGGGAACTGATTCAAAATGTTGGTAAGGTAATGCTTCAAGGTGGAGGAACATTTGGTACCTTTATGGCAATTGGTACAGCAATCAGGTGCTAACAGCAATATGTACATAGTGTTTCGTTTTGTAACTTAAGAGTGAGAAAAATGTAGCGATGGAGTATGTATAAAATTTTTTTTCAAAATAGGGCTGTAGTTGTTATATTTAGCGGTTCAGTTCATTCAAGTCCATGGAATTACATTCTGTTGATAATATGTTATATATACAGTGTTGAGTAAAATTATTATACAGGTATAAATCTAAGGAACCAATGATACTGTAAGTTATGAACAGTGAATTTGAAATGAAAAATCACCACTTGATTTTTCAAAAAATTTCTGAGCATACATATATTCTATTACCATAACACTGTGTGTAAAAACAAGTCATTTGCAAAGAAATTAATCTACACAGTGCATTACATTTCAGGTGCATTTAATTTTTATCTCTTAAATTAAATGATCTTTTCATTATCTGTGATCAACAGAAATGAAAAGTACATAGATCCTTATTAATTAATTAATATTTTAGTAATTAATTAATATCTCCTTATTAATTAATTACTAAGATAATAACTTTGTAGAACACTTAATAAAACTATAGATTTTTGTTCTCTAAACTTACCCAAGAGTAATATCTATTACTCTCCTCCTGTATTACATTTTTTTTTAAGTCTCTTTCCTCTCTGTGTATGTGTACTCTTCACAAGCGATATCATGTTCATAAGTCTTGCATAACAATAACACAGACATAAGCAGTACAGAATTGCAATTTGGGGAGTACAATGTGTATAGAAAGGGAGGAGGGGTTATGGTTGTAAATAAAAAAATAACCTCAGGGAAACAAAAAAAAATTATTTTTCCTTGGTTGCAAATAAATTTCAAAGGAAATATTTATTTGAGGCTATATGCTGTTAGTCAAGAAACACAAAATCTAAGGGAATGCATCCAATTGATGTTGTTGGACAATGCAATGTTGAGTCTGTTTGGTGTGACATAAGCACTGGGAAAGGAAAAATGAGAGTAGTTGTGTGTTATAGGCCTAATGAATCTGATGAGTATAATGAGCAATTGTGCAGAGAAATAGAGTGGTCCAGTAAATCAGTGTCTTATAATGGGGGATTTTAATTTCCAAGAGTTGGAATTTGTGAGTTGGTCACTCACACACTAGCATACTCTTGATCTGATTATCAGTAGTGATTCTTCATGCATTAAGAATCTGCAGATAAAGGAACCACTAGGTGGCATGGGATTTGTTGCCTCAGGATGTTATAGGCTTATATCATGTATGGGTCACTGCTGTCAGGTGTGTTTAGCCATTGGAGGAGATCATACACTGTACTGATGTCATGTGACCATATTTTCGAGCATCTTGTATTGATTTCTTTAACGTGACTTTTTTTTTTGGTAATTTTTATACAACTATTAAATGCCCCTTATACCTGTCTGAAGTTTCTCCCTGTCTCTTTTCATCATTATTCTATGGTACACCACCATACCAAATTTCATCCCACTTCATTGTGAGCTGCACGAGTCATGTTCCCTACATGTTTGTTAATTTTGTCAAGCAGTGTATTACTATTTCCACAACACCTGATGGTATTCTAAAAATCAATTACTCTCTGGCTGAAAATAAATTTTCGCATTCTATCCTAAAACCATACTTTTCAATTTAAAGTTGTCCATTTGTGTTATTTTGTCTCAGAAAAAAAAAGTGCTATCATTAGTTTACTCTATCCACTTAAAAATTTAAACATTTCAATTAGGTTTCCTAATGGTGTCTAGTGACCATATGCTATAATTTTGAGAACTGATGTCTTTCATGGTAAGAATTTATTTTATTTGGTCCTTGAGGTTGTCACAGACATTCTCTCAGATATGCCAGACAAGCTGTATTTGCCACCTGGGAGTCTAAAACGCTGATGCAACTGATATTCGGGTGACACTCAAGTCAAGTGGACCCAATTTCGGTGAAGTCCAGACGGTCTGTGACAGCCAAATCCTCTGTTTGCACCTTCACGATGGTGGGACTGTTAGTAATCCTGGGTATAACCTCCTTGCACAAGTACATGGTGGGTGACCACCCAGGTGTGAACCAAGGTAAGCAGGGGTCGAGGTGTGGCACCCACACCACATGGAGGAACGCAGACCCTCTATGTTACCAGGCAGTACTAGGTGGTAGATGACTCTCATCAACCGGTGAAATACCACCACTTTGTTTATTGGAGGCTTGACGTGGTGGAACCCATGTTTTGTCTCTAGAGCTAAGTTCCGGTCAACCCTTCCCTATCTCTTCCATCATGCAGTATGATTGATGACTTTTGAGGTTATGATGAACGTCGTGGCGAGATCCAATATTCCTTACATTTCGAGGGTACAGCTCTAAAACGGTGTTCGTAGGCTAGCCGCTAGTTAGTACACCAGACCAAACCTATTGGTTAACTCTCTAGGAGGCTTCTGGATCAGCTAGTGTATAATCTTGCTACCTCTACTCTGCCAGATAGTGACTGGAAGGAGTCCGAGTAGTGTGTATGCGGGGAGCATTGTCGAGGCCACGTTATGTCAAGGATCTGGGTATATTCTTACCACGTGTATGCCATATCCAAAAATTTCATTACTTCATACAGCATGTCCCACCCACTTTTTCTTACCATTGAATACACCACGAATTGTCAAACTAATAGAGCAAGCTTATCTGCGAAAAGATCTAAACCTCCCAAGCACATTAGCATTAGTAGAGGCATTTGATGCAAGAAAGCAAGCTTATGCAGCATCAGCCAAAAAAAAAAAAAAAAACCACTTCCACTTCACCCCTCTGTTCGTTCAAAATACCTGTCCAGCTGAGCCTTAAACTTATTTAGGCTATCAACCTCCACCACAAGGGATGGAAGTCTGTTCCACCAACCAACCACCCGCTGGCTAAAGGCAAATTTCCGCACGTCTATCCTACATCTGTCTTTCCTCAATTTGAATTTATGCCCTCTCAGGTGATTATTCTGAGCTAGAGGAAGAATCCCATCAGCATTGAGCATGCTTAAACCATTCAAGGCTTTATACACCTCTATCAGATCACCTCGCTGGTGTCTAGTCTCCAGACACTGTAATTTGCAAAACTTAAGCCTTTCTTCGTAAGAGCACCCCTTTGTTCCATTCACTAATCTTGTTGCCCTTCTCTGTACTCGTTCCAGCAGCTCTACATCCTTCTTGAAATGAGGACCTGTATACAGTACTCTAGGTGTGGCCTGACCATCGCCTTATACAATGGAATAATCACCTCCTTATCCCTGCTGGAAAAATTCCTGTATATCATTGACAATACTCCATGAGCTACTCTTGCAGCCCGTCTGCACTACTCAGAGAACTTCATATCTGCCTGCACAACCACCCCCAAGTCCCTTTCATTCTCTACCACTGTCAGTGTTGTACCACAGAGTTGATACGTTGCTCTGGGGTTGCTGTTTCCCATGTGTAGTACTTTACATTTGTCAATGTTAAACTTCATTTGCCACCTCTCAGCCCATCTGCTCAACCTTTCCAGATCCTGTTGCAGCAGCATAGTGTCAGTAGTGTCCTTGACAACCCTGCCAACCTTTGTATCGTCTGCAAACTTGGACATTAATCCCGATATACCATCATCAATATCATTTATAAATACAGAAAACAATAATGGACCCAACACTGAGCCCTGAGGGACTCCACTAATAACATCAGTCCACGATGAGCAGTGTCCATTGATTACCACTCTCTGTCTTCTCCCCCTCAACCACCCCTTTATCCATAGCAGCAATTTGCCTCCAATGTCACACTGCTCCAATTTGTGTAGCAGTCTTCCATGTGCAACAGTATCAAAAGCCTTTCTAAGATCCAAGTATATAATATCAAAGTTATTCCCTACATCCAGTTCTTTTGTGACTGCATCATAGTATCCAATCAAGTTGGTCAGGCAAGACTTCCCCTTAACAAAACCATGCTGTGTCTGAGCTATAACTGAAGTCTTGTCTAAATGATCCTGCAGTGCTTCTTTAATCAGTGCCTCCATTAATTTTCCTGGAACAGAAGTTAAGCTCACAGGTCTATAATTACTTGTGTCAGCCTTTGATCCTCCTTTGTGAATTGGGGTCACATTTGCACATTTCCAGTCTATGGATACCTCCCCTGAGTCCAAGGAAGCTCTCATAATTATGGCTAAGGGTTTGCTTACTTCCTTTGCTGCCTCCTTTAATATAACTGGATAGATCCCATCCACCCCGGGTGCCTTTCTTGTGTTTATCTTCAACAGTTTCTCCTCCACTTTACTCCCAGTTATTTCAAGATTCTGTAGCTTACTGCTAGAGTTGAATACACCTCTGGCACTTTTGAGGTTATGATGAACGTCGTGGCGAGATCCAATATTCCTTACATTTCGAGAGTACAGCTCTAAAACGGTGTTCGTAGGCTAGCCGCTAGTTAGTACACCAGACCAAACCTATTGGTTAACTCTCTAGGAGGCTTCTGGATCAGCTAGTGTATAATCTTGCTACCTCTACTCTGCCAGATAGTGACTGGAAGGAGTCCGAGTAGTGTGTATGCGGGGAGCATTGTCGAGGCCACGTTATGTCAAGGATCTGGGTATATTCTTACCACGTGTATGCCATATCCAAAAATTTCATTACTTCATACAGCATGTCCCACCCACTTTTTCTTACCATTGAATACACCACGAATTGTCAAACTAATAGAGCAAGCTTATCTGCGAAAAGATCTAAACCTCCCAAGCACTTCCTAATTCATTTCACAAATATACGTGGTCTCAATTCTAATCTCAACAATGTCCATTTCCACTTGCAGTCTGCCAAACCACATGTACTTTTTCACAGAATTTCAGTTATCGGTTGATTCAACTACTGCTCATCTAAGATGCCCAAATTATTCGCTGTATGATTCCTTTCGCCTCAAAGGTGGTACTTGTGCATATGTCCGTTCTGATATTCCCTGTCAGAGACTTGGCAATTTGGAATCTTCTCTCTTTGATCTTCTCTGGCTTAAAATCGCTCTACTTCATTGTGTCAAATTCATCTGTTGTCTCTACCGTTCTCCCAACTCCACTAATCACTTGGAGCTCTTTGACTTCCTCTCTTTGCAACTTGACTTTCTCCAGTCCAGCTTTCCTAACAATGAGGTAATTTTCCTTGGTGATTTTAATGTTCACAACTCCAGCTGGCTTCCATTTTCTAGTCACACTGACCCAGTGGGTCGAGATGCTGAGGCTTTTGCAATTACTAATGACCTAGCACAGATTGTTCATTTACCTACAAGAATACCGGACAGTCCTAATCATACAGCCAATACGCTTGTTCTTTTTCTCACAAACAACCCTTCTAAGTACACGGTCGAAGTGAGAGCTCCTTTAGGTACTTCAGATCACAACTTGGTGATTGTCTCTACTCCAATGAAACCTTTATCTCATGGCTATTCCTAACCTCGTGTTGTTTGGCATTACAAGAATGCAAAATGGGATGACCTGCGAGACTTCTTTTCTTCTTTTCCTTGGTCAGATTACTGTTTCAAAACTTCTGATGTCAACGTTTGCTCAGATCGTGTCAGTGAAATTATTCTTGCAGGAATGGAATCCTTTATCCCACACTCCACTTTAAGATCTCGTCCATTATATAAACCTTGGTTTTCCAATAAATGTGCTAAGGCTCTTCAAGAGAAGTATGTTGCATATCGTAATTGGCCTGTTTCTAATTCTTCAGTGTCATTTTCTGCCTACACCAAAGCTCGCAACAATTGTAAAGCAGTTATTAATCAGTCCAAACTAGAGTTTGAACAGGCTAAAGTAGAAAACTTTCTTCTTGCCCTAATGGTAGCCGAGCATTCTGGTCTCTTGCCAAAGCTATTGGCCGCAACGTTTGCCCATCTCTGCTCCCACCTTGTCCAAACCAGATGGTTCTGTTGTCACTTCAGCCAAGGATAAAGCTGACCTGCTAGCATCCCATTTTTCTTCCAGCTCATGTATTAATGATCTTGGTAAAACACCTCCCACCATTCCCAACACACTCCATTCAATGCCTCCTGTGGTCTTCCGTCAAAAGGATATCAGAAGGATTTTGATGAATCTCGATGCTAAGAAAGCTCCAGGTCCTGATGGTATTTCTCCACTTGTTCTTAAAACCTGTGCTCCTGAACTTACTCCTATTCTTTGCCGCCTTTTTTCACTTTCTTATTCTAAAGGTGTTTTTCCTTCTGCTTGGAAATTTGCTCATATCCAGCCAGTTCCTAAAAAGGGTGACAAATCCCTCCCATCCAATTATCGTCCCATTGCAATTACTTCTACTCTTTCTAAAGTAATGGAGAAATCAATTAACCGCCAACTCTTAAACTACCTAGAAACCTGCCGTCTTATCAACGATCACCAGTATGGATTCCGTCAGTGTCGATCCTCTGGTGATATCCTGGCTTATGTTACCCATTTATGGACTAATTCAATGGAAAGGTTCGGTGAAACACAAGTAGTTGCTCTTGACATCTCAAAGGCTTTTGATCGTGTTTGGCATAAAGGTCTTCTAAACAAGCTTCCATCTTATGGTTTGCCAACTGTTTTTAGTAATTGGTTATCCAGTTTTCTCTCTGATCGCTCACTGAGGGTGATGGTGGATGGCTCTCTGTCTTCTAACTTCTCCATTAATGCCGGTGTCCCCCAAGGTTCAGTTCTTTCTCCCACTCTTTTCCTCTTGTATATTAATGACCTTCTTCCATTGACTGGAAATCCTATCCATAGTTTTGCCGATGATAGCACATTGTATTCCACTTTCCATTTTGAGAAACCTTGTCCTGCTCAATCAGCTTCAACTTCTCGAAAATCTGCTACCAATTCCTTAAATGCCGATCTTCAGGTAATTCTCCAATGGGGCAAAGACAACTTAGTTGATTTCAACCCTTCTAAAACTCAGTCTTGTCTTATATCTCGCAAAAAGGATTCTTCTGCTCCTATGCTTATCTTTAGTGACACTCCGATTTCTAGGCAAAATGATATATCTCTTTTGGAGATTACTCTGACTTCTAATCTCTCTTGGCACAAGCACATTACAAATATTGCTTCCTCTGCATCTAAAAAACTTGGTTTTCTCTTTCGCTCTCGGCGTTACTTTTCTTCCGAACAGCTGCTCACTCTGTATAAATCGCAAATCTGCCCTGCCATGGAATATTGTTCCCACATCTGGGGTGGTGCCCCCAAAACCTCTCTCAGGCTTCTTGATTCCATTCAGAAGAGGGCAGTTAGGTTAATTAATGATTCATCTCTAACAGAGTCTCTCCACTCGCTTTCTCATAGACGTACTGTTTCTGCTGCATGTCTCTTCTACAGATACTTCCACGGGCACTGTTCTTCTGAATTGGCTTCTATAATTCCCGCTCTCTCTTTCAAAACAGTCCGAACACGCCGCCACCAGCCAACATCCATTTACTGTCCAACTTCAAACCCACAGAACCAACTTTTCATCTTCCTCATTTATTCATTCAACTGCCGTTTTCTGGAACAACCTTCCTTCATACGTATTTCCTGAAAATTACAGTCTATAGAAGTTCAAGTCCAATGTCAACAAATATCTTCTTTTGTCTTTTCAACTTCCAACCCAAGCACGGTACTAAGTACTATAGGTTCTAATACGTCTCGTGTTTGGGGTTCACATAAAAAAAAAAAAAAAACCCTTTTATGCTCCCTAATAATCTTTTTGCTTTTTTCTGCACCCATTCCAAGACCTACATCCTTCTTAAGATGAGATTTACAGATCTTTATGCTATATTCAAGATGCAACCTACCCATTGCTTTATACAACAAGATGATCACCACCTTGTATATCATTGATAGAATTGCATGAGCTGTCCTATAAAATATGTCTGCACAGCTCAGAGAACAGATGGTACAATTACCCCAATGTTTTTTTTATTCTCCACCATCTTAAGTATGATACAATAATTGTATCACATTTAGGATGGCAGAGAATTGATATTACTGTTCTGGGATTATTGTGACCAAAAACCAGTACCTTGCCACTTCTCAGCCCATCTGCCTAGTTTTCCTGGCTGCAATAGTATGCCTTAATTCCTGTCATTAACTACCTTGCCAACCTTTGTATTATCTGCAAAATATATATAAGCTTGATATTTTCTTGATCATTAAGAAATGCTGAAAACAGTAAAGCACTCAGCACAGAACTCTGAGGGACTCCACTAAGAACATTAGTTTAAGAAGAGCAGTGGCCATTAATAACCACCCCTTTATATCTATAGCGTCAAGTCTTTCAGCGTAAAAAGCTTTACTGAAATCTAAGTGACATCATATACAATTTTTATCCAGTTCCTTTGTTACTGCATCATCACAAGACAGATGAGATCTGATAAAAATACGGAGGTTAATAAATTCTACAGGAGGTTAACAAATCTGTCCTGTGATTGCATATAACTGTATTCCTGTCAAAATGATGATTCATTATTTCCTCTGGAACAAAAATGAAACTTACAGATCTGTAATCACTCACTGCATCCTTTGGTAGGAGGAGGAAGAATATGAAAATCTCCAAACTAGGATCTTCACTGTATGCAGAGATGCTGTCATAATTATGGCCAGAGGTTTTCCACTTCTTTTAATATAATTGAATAAATTACTTCAGCCTCGGGTGCCTTACTTTTAGTTTTAATTTTTCTTTCACTTTCTTCCTCTCCATTACCAGAATATCATTTTGCTCTGGGATTGTTGGTAACACTATTGTCAGGGAAGTGGGAAATATATTGTGCGAAAAGGATAGGTAGAATAGGACCAGGGTATGTATGCCAGAAGCAGAAGTTGACAATGTTGTAGAGCAAATATTATCTCTTAAGGGCATAAAAGGTGATATTGTTGTACATATTGGCACTAATGACATTAAGAGTAAGAGATTTGGGAAATTACGTAACAAATACAGGCAATGTTGAGAAAAAGTTGCAAGTTTCAGTTAAATTTAAAGGGCCTGCAATTCTGCCCAAACAAAACAGGAGGGAGTATATGATGAGAGCCTTGTCAATCAATTCAGCTCTGCAGAGATTGTGCAAGGCTCATTGGGTAGAATTTTTCTCAGTGTGGTCTGTGCTTGTTAATAAAAGACACTGCTTCTACAGTGATGGAATATGCTTAATTAGAAAGGGTGCAAGAATATTTGCAGATGCTATCAAGAAAATATTAGGTGGGTTGTAAAACTGCTAGCTTGGGAATGCACAGACTAATAGATTAACTAGAGCTGCAGTCAGAGGTGAAGGTGATTCTTGCATTGCTTCTATTGGAAAATGCAGTAGCATGGAAAGCAATGTGTTGGGGATTTCAGGCTCTGATGTAAGTCATCATGGAACAAGTGAATACATGGGCTGCATTAGAGTAACTATGAGTAAGGACAGGTATGTGTATACCTACATATACAACAATGCTAGGGGCATAGTAAATAAATTTAATGAATTTGAAGTGCTGGTCATATCATCAAATGGAGACATTGTGGGGATATCAGAGATGTGGTGTCGTTCAGATACAAGGGATGCAGAATTTGAATAAAGGGAGTAATATACAGAAAGGACGGGGGGGGGTTACGCTCTTATTTAGTAGTACATAAAATCTAAGATAGTGAATCCAGTTGGCATAGGTGGCCAGAGCAACATTGAGTCAATGTGGTGTGACATAAGCACTGGAAAAACAAAAATGATAGTAGGATCATGTTATAGGTTTAGTGACTGTGATGAACACAAGGAAGTAAAGTTAGCCAGTAAATCAGAATGTCTTATAATGGGGATTTTAATTTTCCTGATATTCACTGGAACTTGTGGGCTTTTCACTGAAATACTAGCAAGACATTTGTAGATTTATTGGTTGACTGTTTTCTACAGGAGGCAACAAGAGAAATCATTAAGAATCTACACATAAAAGAACTACAAAGTGGCAGTGATCACAGTGCATTGATGTAGGATTTACTTAAAGATGTAACTACCATCAAGAGTAAAGGAAAGGGCTTTACTTTTGTAAAGGAGACTACAGTGGTCTCGGACAGTTTTTAAAGTCTATACAGTTGGACCAACTAATGATGTTACCAACAACAAATTCTAAATGGAAAACATTCAGGGAAATAATCATAGAAGCTACTAGGCTTTTCATACCAACTAAGAAATACTGTTCAAGGCTTAGAATGGATGTTGGATGATCTAATAAGACCTGTGGCAGGGAAGAAAAATGCATGGGATACATATAAATTATGTGCTACAGAAGCTTATATTAGCTATAGACTAGTCTGCAATCAGGCCACAAAGGAGGTTAGGCAAGCTAAGGCAGATTATGAGAAATCTTTGGCAAAGGATGCAAAGAAAAACAGCAAAGACTTCTTTACATAAGCACTAGAGGAAGGAGATGGATGAATCACATTGGTCCACGATGTTTTAACCTGTCGATGATCCAGCTCAGGTTGCTGACAAACTGATTAGATATTTCGCATCTACATTCACGCATGAGGAATTCTTTAGGAAAGCGGATGCCAGAAGTTTATCATAATCTAATAGGGAGCTAAATTATTTTGTAATAACAGAAGGAAACGAAAGACAAATTGTCAAAGAGAAAAGAAAAAAAAAAGTGCCTGAGGTGGATAGGATCTGTCCAATTACACTGGTGTTCAAAGAAAGTGCATCACCTAGGAATTTCACACTTCTAACCCTTTTTCGTGATGGTACGTTACATTAATAACAAAAGATATTTATTGATAGTTAAGACAAAGCTAAGTAATATTTGACAGATGCTCTCAAAATATTCCAAAATGACCATTTGCAACCTTTATACAACAGTTTTGGTAAGCATGACAATTATGGCTGAAATGTTATCAGAAGCCCTCAATTTGCTTCAGTTTATAAATGGAAAACAAAATGAAAGGTTCACCAGGTGCAAACTAATATTTAGTTGAACTGCCTCTGGCCTTGCTGACAGCAGCACACCGTCGAGGCATTGACAAGATCAATTTCTGAAGATAATCAACTGATAGTTCATCGTTCCAAAAAGGAATTCTGGCTTCCTGAAGTTCACAAAGGGGGTTTGGTTTCTTTCTGGCAACTGCAGATTCCACACAATGCCAACGGTTTTCTATAGGATTCAGGTTCAGGCTATTTTCTGGCCAGCTAAGAGTTGTAATGGACTGTTCTTCCAACCATTTTTTCACTGGTAACAAATGTAAACACATTACTGTCAAACCTCTAATGCAGAAATGAAGTTAAAGTAACTACAGAAGTGCCTACTTACACTTTTCGCCCAATAACAAAGAGAAACAGAAAGATGCAGTTACTTGGCAGGTTGAAATGGTCTCTAATGATTGGCAGCAATTTGCCTTCCAATATAGCCAGTTATCCATTGGCATTTACGGAATCTTTTATAAACTGCAGGTGACCTACTCTGCGATACAAAATGCACCCCCATATCATTTGGCTGGTAGGGAATTTCACAGTAGATACCATAGTCTAGATGGTATTTCTCATCAGAGCCATGCAGGTTGAATTTATTCTCATCCGAGAAAATAACTGACTTCCACTGCTCGGGGGATCCATTTGACATGCCCCTTACACCAAATTAGCTTTGCTTAACACAACAGAGTCAGCAAATGCTGACAACTTTGCACTTTTTGTTCATGGAAATTCATGTGCTTGATGCCTTTACAGTTGGATTCCAGTCACCAAATTGTCCATTTCTACTGCACAAGCAAAAATGCTATTGAAAGATCATTCTCTTACTGTCAAGTTACAAGGTTCTCTCTCTGTCTGTAAATTCTTAGGCATACTTTTTGATTGTAAGTTCAGTTTAATTTGGCACTTATTTCACATTTTGTATATGAAATTAAAAGCTATACTCCAATGCTTTTGCATATTTATAATCAATCTTGGGGCCTAAACAGAAAACTCTCCATATTCTCTATAAAGCACTTGCAGTGCTGGCACTTGGTTTTCCACACAAAAAAATTAACAGTCCAAAATGTTTTTTTGCTGTCCGGTATACCACATTACTTGCTATGTGTGGGTCATGTCCACTCTTGCACTTCAAACATAAATAGATGTCTTCCCTTAGATCTTTACCTTTCGATGGTCTCTTTTTTTTATTTGAAGTCACCATTAATATTCTTGCAGATCCCAAGGCTGAGCAGACTTGCTGTTGGAATTTTCTTACTCAATGTTGGTAAAATCATTGGAATGTTTCTACTGTAGGGATCTGTTACTAAAAATTTGTTTTATTTACCTGCCAAAAATCTGATACTAAATGGTTTACTCCAGGTCTCTACATATTGTATTTGGTTACACATTATGATTTGCTCAGTTCCAAATTAAATAAATTTAATCTGATTTTCCTTTATATCATTGTGAACTCCAAATTGGGAGCATGTGCTTTATCACTGCTCTTTGTACACAGATTTGTGACAATCCCTTTCTACCTTCACTGATGCCACCAAGTCCAGGCTCTGAAACTAAATTTTCTAAATTCTAAAGAAAATTTCTCACAACTTCAGAACTTTACTAAGCTTTCTCACCAAAAGACAGCTGTTCCACTGATGTCTGTTGCTTGCACTCACCTTAGGGATGTGAATGTTGTATGAGTTTACATGTGCTGGTACTGGCTTTGGCGAGTCCAGGATTACTTCTGATCTTTTTCCTATTTCCTTCTATTCTTTCCTTATTAGGTGTTACATCCTTGGCACTCATTCATCTGTGAACAGATTGGATGAGTTGTAAGGATGGGAATCAGGAACAGCCTTCCCTGGCAGTTGCCATTTCCTGATTGCTAAGTGGCCAGTTGACATCAACACTACACTACACAAATTTTCAGGATTTATGGGATTCTGTTTCAGCAGGCTAACAAAGCAGAATTGAACTTGCATTTGGGTATCGCCCTACTTCAGACACATCCTTTCTATACATACTGTACTTACCATATTCAAATCCTGCATCCCCTATGTCTAAGTGGCACCATGTTTCTGATATCCTTGTGTAGGAATGTTTTGATGACTTACCAATACTTCAAATTCATCTAATTTATTTACTGTACTCTTAGCATTCACATATATGTGTTCCTGTTTGTGTTAGCTTAATAGCATTAACACAGCCTATTAATCAAGGGGTAACAACGGATTGATACCAAATTTTCATGCGTTTTGTCGATCTCTGGGGGAGAGGAGATAGGTCCAGTTGTAATTTCATAGTTCCCACCGAAGTCTATTCCTCCCACAAATTGCAATAAATTTGGAATAGCAGGTCTGATCCTTTTCAAAATTTCAGGATTTTCGAATAGAATATTCTTTTAGACTGTTTTACCAAATATCATGTCAACAGATTAACATTTATAACCTGTGCACTACCCCAACAAAAAAAAAAAAAAAAAAAAAAAAGAACTGTTATATATATTTCACTTCATGGCACCTTACAGTATAGAAGATTTTAGGCACATTATTTGATAAGTGAGCATGGCATGTAATGCAATCCATACATTATCTAACACGTTACCTTTATGACTGAATTAAAAACTGTTTGTTCAATGGCACTATTTCTGTTAAGTCCTGAAAGTTGATTTATTTGGAATTATAAGGTAAAATAATTCAAGATGGTGAATGTGGTTTATCAAACAGCAAAATCATTTGAAAATTTAACCTTCCTTGAAAACGTTTGGTGTCCGTCATAAAAGACGAAATCTGAATTACGAGGTCCAAAATTGTCTTGAAAAGGCAAATCAGTGTGACTTAAGTTAATGGGGCAAAGCAGTGTGTCTTATTTTCTTCATTGGTAGAGGTGAGGAATGTTTAAAAGGAGAGGACTGTCTCAGTTTATCTTAAGTATAACTGAAGGCTGACAATGGGAATACACACACACACACCATATTGGAACTTGGGATGAATAACAATGTGGCAGAAATTATGTAAAAATTGTCAGGAAACTCTTACAGGCCATAAAAAATCCCACAAGTTACATTCAGCAGTTGGATAGCTTTATCCTTAACATGTCAAAGTAGAAAATCACCTGTTGTGCAAATATTCATTATCATGAATACTTACGTGATTATATATGAACATTTTATTTGTGCACTATAACAACTGACTACATACACTGATATAATAATGTTTATTGTGTAAAATGGCTTGTTTCTCTGAGCCTACAAATATGTTTATTTCCAACTACAATATACAACTGATATCTGTTCTCCACATAATTACAATTCAGTTTTTGTTACAGTATTAAATCAGAGTGACTGCTAACTGCTAGAGTGTGCAATCACTATTCTTACATAACAGCTGGAGGCTTCAGCTAATATGTACACTTTGCCTCAGTTTTACAAATTATTTCATATAATCAGTGGTAGCAGATATTTAGGGAAAATTGAATATATATATATATATAGGTAGTATTCTCATGAATGCAGAAGCATTTATGAAAACACCAGTGATTTCACTATAGGAACTTGTGAAATCTCAAATTTCACTATAGTGATTTCACTATAGAAGATAACACTTTACATAATCTGTTTTCACTGTTATATAAAATAGGCTTTGAATGCTCCAATGCAAAAATTAGCATTATCTTATATCTGTTTTTGATATATATAAACAATGAACTTTAATCCTTAGAATTTTCTTATCTTCACCATTAATTATATAAAATTAAGTGTCCATACAAAATGACTAGTTAAAGCACTATTTTGTTTATTTTGAAAACAGAACAATTTACAATTTCTATATGCTATATATTAGTTCAGCTTATACATACAACGATATGGATATCATACTTTGATTATAACATTCTGCTATATAATAAATTTTCCATTTCATTCACCTTAAAAAACTTCATTAGTAACACACACCAACAGATAAAGTTCATATATTTGTACTTTTTAAAATTTATGTGCTTTTGTGAGGTAAATATTTAACATATATTGTGGCTTTCACGTAAAAAGATTTATAAAGGGAATGTTGAAATGCCTTTTCAGAAGGCTAGTTACACTGAACAAATAAAATGCAGTATTAAAGCAAATAAAATGCAGTATCAAATAAATATAACCCTGAGCTCTGGCCATGCAGAGTTAAATTCAACTTTCAGATTTCTCTTTTAAGATGGCAATCATAAATGGCAAAAAATAATAACTTCCTTAATCATTCAGTTAAAGGTTACTGTTATGATAAGGCTGTTTTGTTACACTACAAACAACCACTTACAATTTGCAGACCTCAGTTAAAAACTTCACTACAATCTCAAGCAGCACTACGATCATGCATTAAAGGGGGGTATGCATTGTGTACCTAAAAATTATTTTAACTTCTCATCAATTTATTATCAATTCTAATTTATTATATTATTATGAGCTTATTAAAAAGAATTCTTTACACTGCACAAAATAAGAGATCAGAAATAGATTTCTAAAAATGTGTTACCGATAAGTAATTATCTAAATCTATAGTGTCTGATATTCATATGAACCTGCATTCAGCAGACATGTAGTGTGGATATGGATAAATTACAGGAATCAAAAAAGGGATGAAAATACTACTGATCTTTTTAAGAGTTGACAAGGTAAGAATATGCTCATTTTCCTACATAAAATATGTGTGAAACAAAGCAATATTAAACTGAACAGCAGAATAAGTTCATTTACATATAATAAAGGTATCACTAGGAGAGACCATGTGGGATATATCCCAGTAATGGCAAGCAAGTATTAGAAACTGGAATACAAAAAAAAAAAAAAACCAAACATTTTCCATCCTGGAAAGGACAGCGAAACAGTTTTTCCAAATTAATAAAAATTGAACACTAAAAATTATACATGTCAATTATTCATTGTTTGGTTGACTCATTTCTTGAGCATGTGAGAGGGTGCTTTGGGGAAAAAAAAAAAAAAATCTAATATATACCCATAAAAATATATTCAAAATATAACTTTTTCATCTAATTAGTGTAGAACACTTGAAAATTTTTAACAACACCATTTTATAGCTCCCTCCTCTCAGGAAATCTGTATTAAAAGCAAAGATCTAATTTTCTGCATTTTAACACTGAAATCCATTCTGTTTTATATAAATAGATGATCTGGATTAATTATTGTTCTATTCTTGAAAAATAAAAATTGTTGTTGGGTTACAAATGCAAATAGCATTGTGTTTGAATTTGAAGTTTATACATTAACAAATTTCACAAGAACAAAGTACAGCTTATGTCTGATAATTTAGCATCCACAGGACCATTGCAGTTCTGGATTATTGGACATTTATCTAAAAATACAATGAAACCTTCATTCAAGTAATCCACAATTTTCTGTGTCTCTCTATATATGGTATTTATTTTATATTACAGGGTGATTCAACACAGTTGCACAGAAAATTAAAAAATAATAAATAAAATAAAGTTGTTGCCACTCAAATTCTGAACCAGAGGTTCCTGGAGTGCACCCTACACTTTGGGAAACAACCTCCATTTCTTGAGATGCTCAGGGGATAGTATTTGATTACCACAAGCATAATGCCATAATCAAAAGTTACTATTACACTGATTTTTTTTTTGGAAGGTTGAAAACTATGAACACAGTTTTATATCCTACCTGATGGAATTACTGAAACCATCCATTACATTTAAAGTAGTGCACGTAACTGGCATAGAATATATTACAAATTGTATTACTTTATCATTAACATGTTATTTTTTTTTTATGTTGTTATTATTAATGTAGCATATTTTTTATTTTGGAAAGATGTGCGTGCTCAAAAAGAACTAATCTCACAGCTGGAAGTAAATATGACCTATTGGTGACAATTTTGTCTTTCCAAGCAAAGTATATATACCAGCACTATTATGAGCCACTCAGAGGCCAAACTGATCAACTCCACTTTCTGTAGTTTTCTCAATTTTAGTACCTCAGCACATGATTAGTGCTTAACTTTTCAGAAACCAAACAATTAGCCTCAATAATTCTATTTATCACCACGAAATATATTTTACAAGCCATTTCAATTAACTCCAGTTTAGTATCAACAGTTGTCCATAATCAAGGTTACTGTGAAATGTTAAACAAGAAACATTAATTATAAAAGAAACAAAATTTATGGGTGCAAAACAAAGATGGCAAGTAATTATTATTGTGACATGCAGAGTAATAAATCAGATAGTGATCCTCCAATATTCAGAAATCCAATTCAAGGAAATATTTTCATATTTATTCGGATTCATTGTCAGATTCAAACAAGGAATATATTGCCCATAACCCAGCTACCGAAACAAATTGTTCAAATACTGGACGGAAATGGAACCAGAATTCTGATAAATGGGCTCGAAATGTTCAGAACCGTAAAAGACTACAAGGTATGCAGTACAAAAATAGGAATGGACGTTTAATGCCTGCAAAAGAATTTCAAGATAAACCATGTCAATGTAGTCGGAAATGTAATCAAAATATCACTTCTGATCAAAGAGAACAAGCCATGATGGCATTTTACAACTTGGAGAATCAAGTGAAACAAAATAATAATGCTAATAATATGATGCAAGAAAGCAAGCTTATATAGCATCAGCCAAAAAAAAAAAAAAAATTAAAATAAAATAAATAACCTTTCCCATTTCACCCATCCATTCACTCCAAATGTTTGCCTAGTTCTGCCTTGAACTTATTTAAGTTGCTGACCTCCACTACAACAGATGGAAGCCTGTTCCAACTATCAACCACCTGGTGGCTAAAGGTGAATTTACACACATCTATTCTACAATTGTCTTTCCTCAACTTGAATTTATGCCCCCCTCAGGTGAGTAATCTGAGCAAGAGGAAGAATCCCATTAGCATTGAGCTTGCTCAATCGATTCGAGGCCTTATACACCTCAATTAGATCACCTCGCAGGTGCCTAGTCTCCAAAAGCTACAATTTGCAGAACTTAAGCCTTTCTTGCTAACACCAACCCACTAATCTCGTTGCCATTCTCTGTACTCACTCTTTCCTAAAATGAGGTCTCCAGACCTGTATACAGTACTCAAGGTGTGGCCCGACCACTGCCTTATATAAGGGGACAATCAACCTTATCCTTGCTAGCAAAGTTCCTGTATATCATTGATAAGACCCCCATGGGCTACTCTTGCAGCCTTTTTGCACTGCTCAGAAAACTTCATATCTGACTGCATAACAACTCAACTACCGAAACAAATTGTTCAAATACTGGACAGGAACGGAGCCAGAATTCTGACAAATGGGCTCAATGTTCAGAACCCCATAAAATACTACAAGGTATGCAGTACAAAAATAGGAATGGACGTTTAATGCCTGCAAAAGAATTTAAAGATAAACCATGTCAATGTGCTCTGAAGTGTAATTAAAATATCACTTCTGATCAAAGAGAACAAGCCATGACGACATTTTACAACTTAGAGAGTCAAGTTAAACAAAATATTTTTATACAGCTTAGGTTCTATTAGGATTGCAACAATTTCATTATTAAATAAGTATATAAAACCTTATGGTAAAAATCATAAAAAATAATAATGTATTCAGATTCATACTCAGTAAAAATCATAAAAAAATAATAATGTACGTACTCAGATTCATGCACTAGACAAAATAGAAATATTAAAACTGGTTCAAAGTACAGAGAGAAAAAAGTGGAATCAATTGAAATGAAATTTTTCGTAAGTGGACACAGTTATTTGCCTAATGATTCAGATTTTGCCATCATTAAATCACTAATGATTCAGATTTTGCCATTACCGAATCACATGTGAAGAAGAATCAAAACATTTTTTCTCCTGCTGATTGGTACAAAATCATCAGAACATGTCAGAAGAAAAAACTGTTTGATGTGGTTGAGATGACTCATCAGGACTTTCTTTCCACAAAACCATTAGAAGATTCCATCACTAACAGAAAGAAAACAATTACTGGATTAAATTAGAGAGGTGGAAACCACAAATTATACAATTCAAATGCAAGTTTAACGATGATTCAATAAATATAAAATCCCAAGCAGGTAGACCATCAATACTGAAAAGCACAGACCAGCCCTTGTTATATCCTCCTGGTAGATCTGTAACAAAAGAAAAGACATGATAGACTACTGAAGTACATTCCTCCCATTAAACATGACTATTACAAAAATTTAAAAACAAATCGAGGTGACAGTACATTGGATGCATCTGACACTGAAAATATTATTTACGTCGATAATAATTATATATAATAAAAACAAAACAGTTCCTATATCTATTTTCTGTTGAAAGTTCCATAATAAATAATGTTATGACTTTTATTGTATTTATTTTTTCTGCAATTTCCATATTTTCAGTTGTCAAATTGATTAACTCTATAAGTTTATAGAAAATTTGTAAAAACATGAACAACTTTTTTTGATATATTTATTTTTATATCTTGTAATATAAAACCCAGATCTTAAATAATACACTATGTATTTGTTGGTGCATATATTTCAAGCTAAATTTTAAAAAACAATATTTATAACTTCATCAATTTTCTTTACTTTTTATTTCATGAAGTTGATCAGTCTGGCTTCTGAGTGGCTCATATATAAAACTGGGATTACAGGAATAGTTTTTAGGCCATAAGGAGGAAAGCTCTTTAATACACCTACTCAAGATTTCCTGAAATAAGTTAAGCTAAACTCCATGCTAGTGTTTCTGATAGATGATAATTTCCCAACTTCTATGTTTCAAAAAAAAGTGGAGACTTATTAGCATTGAAGAGCGTTGCAAAAATCTTTGTAGACATTTATAAGTAAAAAGACTATAAGGAGATTATCAACAATGTGTTTCACTAGTTGCAAAAAAACTAGTTGCAATGTGAGTGAAGGTTTTCTCAAGATATAAAGTTGATGGAAAAGAGGTACTGAGCTAAATGGATTTCAAGACAATGATGGTAAACCACTTGCTGTTTGAAAAGGAATTAATGTGATGAGCAAAAAAAAAAAAAGTTTCAAAAAAAGTGCATTACATTGTAGATAAATAAAATTCATGTATAATTGGGAAGGGATGTTACACTGTTTCTAAATGTATACTATATATATATAATAATAAAATAACACTATTACAGTACATGAAAATTCTTAACAAATAGGTTTTTATTAAAATCATATATAAAAGCTCAATGCTACACTAATTTGTTAGCAAGTGATGTTTCAGGATTCTTGCCGAACCTCATCTTCAGACTATAAATGCTATGGGGGGATATAAGAACATCTCCACAACATGAAAATTACTATGAAATTAAGAAATTAAAACTAATGTTAAGTTAAGGAATGTATACACTTGCATTAATATAACCTTGAGAAATAGAAGGTTTAGAGCTCTACAGTCAAGTTAAATATTAAATAGAAACATGACATATTATACCTACATACACTTTGGAGGAATCAGAAGTAAGAAAAAGTTTATCCAGTTTGGAGTAACTGGAAGTAAGACATCTGGTTCCTCCAAAGTGTATGTAGGTATAATTTGTCATTTTTCTATTTAATTTGACTATAGAGCCCTACATCTTCTGTATTCTCAACATTATATTAATGCAAGTGTATACTTAATGTTACTTGTATGGCAATTAACGTTAGTTGTAATTTCTTGTAATCAATTTCCATGTTGTGAAGATATTCTTATATCCCCCCTCCCCCATAGCATGTATGGTCTGAAGATGGAGTTCAGCAAGAATCTTGAAATGTCACCTGCTAACAAATTATTGTACTATTGAGCTTGTATTATATGATTTTAATAAAAACTTTTTGTTAAAAATTATACAATTCAATCAGTTAAGAATTTTTTATTACAGAATAGGTGTCTAACACCTAAAATATTTGAATAAAACAATACTCAATGAAAAATTACTCGTGGGACACTGCATTGTCCAATACCTTTTTTTAAGAGCAAATAGGTGAATTAATCTAATACATTTTAGAAAAACTATAGGAATACAGGGTACAAATCACAGAAAAAAAAAACACAAAGATGTTGCTACTGACAGACAGATTAAAGGAAACCTATTCTGCAGATTTCATGTTTAAGCCTATGCTGTACTCTGTGCTAAACATAGGTGTGCTACTTAGCAGACTTTGAAAACTCACATTCATAAATTTCATATCTTGCACAAAATAAAACTGACTGAAATCAGGAAAAAAATTTGAAATATTTGGCATATATGAACATGGTATACTTAAATGCATGGTATAAACTAGTTAATCCTCTTAGAATTAGTGATATATATGTTTATCATAAATTTTACAAGTGTTGCAATGCACCTAGCTTTTCCAAATGTGTGGAGCATATTTGTGAGTTCCTGTTTCATTTTTGTTAATTTTTCATGCCTTGTTTTCCTTTATTATTGATTGTGAGAGATTATTTGCTTCAACAATATTCGGGATGTTTATTGAAAGATGGGAAAAAAATTTCAAATTCATGTGCTGAAGTGTTATGATTTCTTTCAAAAGAAACTGCTTCTGAAAATTAAATTTTATTGATATAAAGATGGAAAAGAGGTCAAAGTATTTCTTGGTTTACTGTTGCTTTGAGGAATATGTCAAAACCCAAAAGGTAAAGTCATCCTGGTTTTGAGAGATTATTCAGACAATTTTTGGAAACGGTGCTTGAATACAGATAAGGGAAAAGTCAAAGAAATTTAGAAAAACCTAATGCCGATTTTACATAAAAATCACTTTAACACTAAGAAAGTTAATGCCATATCCTTAGTACTCATGAAATGTTTCAATGCTCTGAACATTTATGCACAAAAACTATATCATGTTTATAAAATGTGCATTTTCCAAGAAAATTTTCTGCATGCATTATGGGTTGGCATATCCTGATAAAATATTTATTACTTACTTTGATTACTTAAAATTAATATAATAATAGTTTTTACTTTTTTAAAGTACGGAGAAACCCAAATAAAATTGTATTCTATCGTATACTTATCCACAAATTATCGCGGATACACTAATAGAGATTTCCCACTACTTAATGAGACCAGCAAGTCATGAAGCAGGATCTCAGGGTAGTCTCATATTTTAAACATATACCAGAATAGCCTTTTGATAATTCTATTTGTTTAAAAGTAATGCTTCTTGAGGTGACCCATGGTTAAGGAAGTTAGGTCATAGTCTTTACTTGCATGAGTAGAAATTAAATTTTTCTAAAATATTTATTAATTTGGCATTAGGCAGAATAAATGTTTGCTATTCTTATAATTTATACATTATTAGCTTTTCAAAGTACTGGATCATGAATGTCTTGTATGAACTGTTCTGCTTGCTGGAGTAAAGAAAACAATTCACATTACTGACAGGTATTGAGCAAAACTTTGCAGGAAAGCAAATTTAAAAGCTAAAATTCCCTGTATTGGCTATAATCCAAATGATAATAAAATGTGCATTTCAAGTACAGCACTAGATGTTGTAACAGGTCCCTGACTGTCTACATCATGAAATTTGATCCTAATTTAGATTGTGGTTTCAAGAACCTTCCAAGGTCAGGAATTCTGAACATAACTTCTTATAGAATAGACACCGACCAATTCAAAAGAAAGTTAATAAACTTCTTTACAAAACAAAGTAAAAGATTATAGAAAAATATTTAGTTGAAACTCATGAAATTAAATATAATGTATTAAAATAAAATCAATTAAAATACACTGGTTAAAAGTGCTAAAAATATACTTAAATACAGAGTATGAGTGACTTGAATTGATCATTTGTGCAATCATGAGTCATGGGGAGGCAAGGAAGAAGTGATATCACAAACTTGAATGGAGAGTAGGTCTGAGTCAGCGGTCCCCAATCTTTTTGTGCCTACATATACATTTCAAAGTTCATGATTAACAGCTTCACTAGATAGGTTACACAATGATATTTTCATAAAATGCAGCTGTTTATTTATTAAGGAGTATATTAAATGTACTTAAATGAAGCTGTTAATCATGATTTTGAAATAACGTGAGCATAAAAGTAAATTTTAAAAATAAAAGTCATATATGTACTTGGAAGGATTTCAGCTATTAAGTCTTGAGATGTTATCTTGTGGGAGGAAGAAGTGAAGTGATATCACAAACTTGAATGGAGAGCTCTGGGTCAGTGGTCCCCAATCTTTTTGTGCTTACGTTTACATTTCAAAGTTCATGATTAACAGATTCACTTACGACCTGTTACACAATGATATTATCATAAAATGTACTCAAATGAAGCTGTTAATCATGATTTTGAGATGATGTGATCTGAAAAGTAAATTTTTATTGCATATGTAAATTTTTTAAATAAAATTCATATGTACTTGGAAGGATTGCAGCTATTAGGCCTTCAGATATTATTTTGTGGCCTTCAAAGATTATCATTCACTACTCTCAGTTACTAAGCTTGGTCTGGGCTAGCTTGAAAGTAGAAAGAAGTATCTGCCAGTTGTGGAAAGAAAACTGAAAGAATATTCTTAAAGAAGAAAAATTCCAACTCTACAACCAAAGTCTGGAGACAAGACTTTGCTATATGCATGTGAATATGAGGTCTTTAATGTCTTAAAAAGGTCAAATGAACTTTTAATATTTGGGAAATACTTCCTTTTTCTAAAAGGATACAAATGAGGAAGGATGAATTTAAATTAATGACATTTTTAGATTTATCCGTTTCTGCCAGAGCATGCTTGATTTCTGTATTGTCATTAAAAGTCTTCGACATATATTATTTCATGCTAGTGCTATATTGTAAATGTGACTTTATGATGTTGATGACTTTTTAATGATTCTGTAAGGTCTGTCTCTTCTGTGTGTCAAAAAAATTTAACTCAAACTTTTGCCCATGTCATTTTTGAGACATTCTAGAATCCCCTGGTCCATAGACAAATATAACTTCAAGTTATATTTGGTGGTAAAACCATAGCCTTTAGCACCCCCTTCTTTAATTTCCTCACAGTTGGGATGAAATGTATTGTTGTTCAGAAAGAGGAGCCTTTTCAGGTAAAATTCGTGGGGGGGGGGCATTCTTTGAATAATGCAATTCATACCAATTTTTATAAATAGCAATAAACTGATAAAGAGGAACAATTTATATTTTTGAAAGCTGTAGGATTACTTGATTTATCAACAACAAAAAAGTGGCAATTTGTGTTCCAGTTATATTGCTGCAGATGGCAACCATGATTCTCTCTGGACTTTTTATATTCTGATGCTGCATTTTTTGCTATTTTATAGCATTTTATAATTTAGACCTGTTTTGTCCAAAATTTTTTAGTTGTTCTGAAATCAGTTTTTCTCTGTAAACAGCAGGCTGATCAGTGGATGATCTCTCTTTATTAATACTCAATATATGAATACCATGACATTTTTTATAACATCCAGTCTGTCACTTGCTGTAAAACTTCCACACCATCTATCTTCTGAAGCAAGATCAAGGCATTTCCTTGGAATCTGCTGATTGGAATTCTCTGTCTTTCTGACATAAATCAGAGCTACAATTCACTGTCTACTATCTACAACTGTTTCTTTAAAGTAGAGCAACTAAAGACTTTTGTAAAACAAAGTGCAAAATTTTTATAGTTGTTTCATCCACACCTAATTTAATGGCATTTTTTTTAAAGACCCAAAGTTTGTTTAGTCTTTCCAGAGAATTCAACTTAGTTTTCATTGAAAAACAACTGTTTTTTTTTCTCACCCATATTTCACTAATTTAAGTAACATTTAATTAAATTATATACTGTAACTACAATAACAAATAATTTTAAGAGTAAAAATACTGTTTGAAACAAACAAAACTGACCTCTCGGGAAGCATACAACTCAACAGGTGGTAATGGTGTCTACAATAGCCTACTAGCTGTAAACACACTGAACCAGTACCAACAGCACACCACAGTGTGTCGTGGACATCCGACAGCATTTTTTAAGGATACAAGGGAGAGCATCAGTTAATCTGGTGAGTTCATTAAGAGGACTTCTACTGTATATTTCTCTGAAAGCTGCAGTTAAAGTGTCAAACAGCTGCATGCTCATTGTGTGAGCCAAAGTTTGACTACATCTGAGCTAGACTATATATTTCTTGAAATGAGGTTACTAGACCTGTATATGGTATCTAATATGTGGTGTGACTAACTGATTTGTACAGCAGAATAATTATCCCCTTTATTTTTGCTGGCACAATTCCTTCTACATCACTGATAGAATCCCATGCCTTCTCCTAATAGCACTGCTCAGAAAACTTCATGCTTGCTCATATCTATAGGTAACTTTAGATCCTTTTCATCTTTAACCATATTGATGTGTTAAATATGAAACCTGTTGATAATTTAACCTGAGATTATAGCTACCTAAATGCAGAACATTGCATTTACTAATAATGAAGCTTAATTGCCATTTCTGGACAACTTATATAGTTTATGAGTCTTGTTGTAGCAATACACTCTTATTACTGTTGTTAACTACTTTGCCCATCTTACTCCTTTGTCAGTTCCAGAAAATCCTATGTAATATATTTCCACCTTTATAGCACATTTTCACCCTATTACATGGGATTTGAGCACACAATATGTTCCACCCATAGTATGATATTGATTCAAATTACTTATTTTTGCAGTCCAAGGCATGTGCTATGCTTATAGACCTGACCAAGCTGACACGCATGAAGGTTTTTTATAGTTGTTTGCTCTAGGGTGAACAGAATGTCGGGAAGGAATTTCAGTGGATTAATATCACTGAAATATTTTGACATTAAACCTGTAATACCACCAGATACTAGAATTTACAAGTCTTATATCAAAAGTTTTTCTAAAACCTAAACAACCTAAACAATACTAGTTATTCTTTACATCTACTTCCTTTGTAACTATATTATACTACCTTACAAGATTCATCACACAAGATTTTCCCTTAATAAAACCATATTGTGACCCTCTAATGTTCTATTTATAGTCTGACATGACCACAAGGTCAAAAGAGTTTGAAATTTAATTATTTCAGCAACGAATATAATCATTATTAATTGGAAGACTACTGTACAAATTGGAGCAGTATGGTATTAAGGGCAAGTTGCTAATGGATAAAAGAGTAGTTGAGTGGAAGAAGACAGAGTGGTAATCAATGGATGCTGCTCTTCGTGGACTAATGTTATCATTAGTGGAGCTCCCAGGGTTCAGCGTTGGGCCCACTGTTGTTTTGTATATTTATCAGTTGTTTGTTTGTTTGTTATTTGGTTTTTAGGAGCATTACCAACTAAGGCCATATTGCTCCGGGATATGCGGTGGTCATTCCCTGACCTTTCCGCATCCTCCGTACTTGGTGGTGATAGGCTCGAACTCCGGTCTAATCAAGAAGCGTGTGCTACGCACTGCTGCTCCTTCCCACCTGGCTACGGAGGCACCATATTTATCAGTGATATTGATGAAGGTATATCAGGCTTAACATCCAAGTATGCAGATGATACAAAGGTTGGCAGGGTTGTTAATGACAGTAATGGCAACTGGAGTTTAACATTGACAAATGCAAAGTACTGCATATGGGCAGAAGTAACGTACCAACTGTGTGATACTACACTTAGGGTATTGTCAAAATTAAAAATACCTGGGAGTAATTGTGAAGTCAGATAAGAAATTTTCTGAGCAGTGTAGACAGGCTGCCAGAGCAGGTCACGGGGTATTTTCAATGATATACAGGAATTTTGCTAGTAGGGAAAAGGTCAGGCCACACCTTGAGTACTGCATACAGTTGGAGGCTTCATTTTAGGAAAGATGTTGAGCTACTAGAACGAGTACAGAAGGGCAACAAGATTAGTAAGTGAAACTAAGGGTTGCTGTTACCAAGATAGGCTCAAGCTCTGCAAAGTGCAGTGTCTGGAGACTAGGCACCTGCAAGGCGATCTGATTGAGGTGTATAAGGCCTTGAATGGATTGAGCAGGCTCAATTCTGATGGGATTCTCCTGCTTGCTCAGATTACAAACCTGAGGGAGCATAAATTCAAATTGAGGACAGTTGTAGAACAGATGTGTGGAAATTTGCTTTTAGCCAGTGGGTAGTTGATTGCTGGAACAAACTTCCATCTGTCATTGTGGAAGTTGATAGCTTAAATAAATTCAAGGAGGAACTGGACAAACTTTTTAGAGGCAATGGATGTGTGAAATTGTTTTTTTTTTTGGCTGATGCTACATAAGCTCATACGCTTGATTTCTTGCATCACATGGCTCTACTACTACTACTATTATTATTAACAGTATTTAACAACAGTTAAATGGGAACGAGAAATTATACAAAGGGATAACCACTCAGGCTCGAAATACAGTCCTCTCAAATGAGTGAGCTATGCATTCTCAAGCTTGAATGTATTCTGGCTGAACAGAATTTACCAATTTAGAATAAGTAAAAAGATATGGTTCCAGAGAACAAGTAACACAACTCCAACTTAAGATTAAGAGAATGGAGTAACATTTATACTGTGGAGTAAGAAGTAGCAAACTTTTAGCACTATAAACAAGTAACAACAAATTTGTTACTGTCTTCGCATGGCAACACTGTGCAGACAGTTTTCTTCTGTATGTTCAGAGAACAATGCAAGTCAGCTTTTGTTTCGTGGCAGTACGGAATAAAATTTATTAATATTTAATTATTATTTTCACTTTGCCTAAAATTTTGTAATTTCATAATTTCTGTTTTAAATTTTACGGTTATTTTTAAAACAAGTGGAAGTAGACTCCATCATATCACTGTGGAAAAATAATATTATTGCTTTAAATATATATTTTATTAATATATGAGAAATTCATATAATCACAGAAATTCTATCATAATTCATTTAATATACACAACATAAATATGGATATTAAATGCATTATGATCAACTTGTCTGTGAAGTCAAAATAAAATTGCTTTTTAATAAATCTGAAATTTTCAGCTTTCCTTTTCTTCCGCAATTAGTGGTTTCCTAGGAGAATAATCTATTTGATCAGAGGGATGATATCCTGAGTGCTTAATGATAAAAATACAATTCACAGTTGAGATTTTCCTACTGATGCCAAAAAATGCAGCATAAATGCCTGAGTTGTTCTACTTCAATGAAATCAGACTCATTGCAAAAGACTCAAAGATCAATCAAATGGAGAATATATGAATACAAATGTTTACTGATTAACTGCTTCATTACCTTGCTAATCTATTACGCTAAAAATCAAACAATTTGACCAGCATCGGAAAAGATGCCACTATAAAAAGTTTTTCAGAGATGTAAAAGGCTAAGGCATTTCATGCTAATTGGCTGTTTGGATAATACTGATTTCAGGAAGAATTTTACTACAGTTCAGTCTGCATTTTATGCATATTTCATATGTATCTTTTTTGTTTTCATACTGTTTCTAATTTTCAAATGAACAACATAATTAATAAAATAGCCACTCATCAATACAGAGAGTGCCCAAAGGAGACATTACATTAATGAAAACGTTTGTTCTGACCGTAATATTTAAATTGATTTTAATAGGAAAGATAACTACAACCATTACCTTAAAATTCAGCTTTTCCAGTGCTTTAATAATTTAAAAAACATCAAGAAACAGAAACCAAAATTAATTAATAATGTTAAAATTCATTGATCTTCAGAGCTTTGTAGGCTTGTGGAAGCTTTCTGTGTTACTAATATTCTTTTTGTTGCACTTGGCAGTCCAAATCTCAAATATTATCTAAAAAAGTGCATTTAAAGGGATGTTGGAATAATTCCTAATAGTAACTGGCTAAGAAAAGGCTAAATCAAAATTTGTATGCTTTACCTGCATTCAATTATGGAGAGACTTTCAGCACTCAATGAAGCCTGAGTGTTCAATCCAGAGTTCTAAGCTACCAGTCTTCAGTGAGAGTAGAAAGTTTCGTGATTGAAATAAAATGCAGGTAAAGTATATGAATTTTGATTTTAACTACTGTATGTAAGACGAGGTTATTTACCAAAAGTATATGGGTATCGTTTTCAAAATGCAAAAGATTTATTAAAACTAGAGCTCGGCATCAGCACAGTAACTTGTTATTTTTAGTTTTTAGGAGCATTAGCAACTAAGGCCATATTGCTCCAGGGATATGCGGTGGTCACTCCCCGACCTTTCCGCATCCTCCGTATTTGGTGGTCACGGGCTCAAACCCCGGTCTAATCAAGAAGTATGTGCTATGCACTGCTGCTCCTGGTTACGGAGGTGCCGCACAGTAACTGATTAAATAACAAATACAGAGTACAGATATATCTGAAACATGCTGCCTTCTAAAATGTGAAAACTCACTTATTACTAATTTGCTTGAATGTATTGTATTAGAGTATTATGTTTTATTATGACAGCTTTCATTACCAACAAATACTTGGGATATGTTTAAAGCACAGGAAAAGTCTTAAATTTTTTTTTATTGCACTTCATGCAAAATTATAATGTTCATCTATTAATCATTGTTGGTGAAATATAGCAAGAGTTCAAAAATATTAATGCCCTGGTTGAAACAATTAACTAGACACTTAATGCTTGTTCTAGAATAAAGCTTGTTTTAAGATGTTTTTTCAAGACAAAAGAAAGGAGAGAGACCTGGTACACCACTAGTTGCCATTCAAAAGATGGAAGTTCAAGGCTGTACTCTTATCACTGTGAGAACAGAGAAGACTATAAGGAATTTTTTCATGCAGGAAAAGGGAACTAGCTCTGCATATAATGAAGGATATTGTTACAATGGGCAAAACTTCTTTAAAATTTTTATTCTTTAAAAAGCAATATGCATCAAATAAAAACAAATGCACTAGATATTTCAGATCCACTTACATTGTTTGATTTTTGATATTGGTGCAAAATGTATAATGAATGATTTATCTCTAAAATTTCTCAGTAAAACACAAGTGTGTAATCATATACAGTATTTTCAAAAAACACACTATTCATGTTAAGAAAAAAATTGCATTATTTTAGTAAGGGGGGGGAACTGCAGATGTCACTAGCCTAGAGCAACTTGAGTTTTCAATCATGATCAACTAAAGTGCCCAGTTATTTATGTGAGTGATGTGGATAATAGTGTTACAACATATCCATGTTTGAAGATAACTTAAAAGATGAATATCAGCAAAACAAGTTGAACAAAATGTGAAGGAATTAAATACCAGATAACATAACTCTTTTCTGAGTTTCCCAAAAAAGAACAATTTTCCAGCCTATCACAAGTAACCTAGATAACCTAGTGTTGTCAATTCTAATAAAAAGAATTTATGCGGAGTGATCTTTTTTCAAAATAGTTATTCCTCAAGGTAGTCAACGAAATATTAAAGAGGAGAATTAATCTATGTATATATCGTATCAAATTTATCTTTGCTATTTGATATGTATGGTATGAAATGAACCTAAATAAAACAAATCATTCTGCACACCTCACCACCAATTATATGAATTTTGTTTTGTTGTTATGAGCATAAGATGATAATTTTATTATTTGGGAAGCTAAAATATTGTGTAAAATTTAATTTTTTTTCTTCTGCAAAATTTCTGGGAGCTTTAACATTTTGCCCATAAATTTTTCTTCTCCCCCCCACCCCCATGAAAAATTTACAAGATTAGTCATAACACACACAAACTTTCATATAACCTTACTATAACTTTACAGATTCAGACAGGTAATTAGAATTAGTACTGATGATTTGTAACAGTGAAGTTAATAGCCACAAGGCTGATGATAAAAACAACCCATCTGGTAGTTTTTTTGCAGTTTAAAATGAATAAAAACATTTTTGTCTTCAAAATGATAATGACATTGGTGATACTTCATAATGTATTAGGCTGTGGCACAGTCTTTCAGATATGGATGAACTATTATTGCAAGCCATTCCTCATAATGAAGTTGGCAAACCAGACAGTAGAGCAGATGGAGATAACATTAGGGTTAATTCAGGTGTGTGAGAAAAATCACTTATTTTTAAATATTATAAAAATATCAAATGTAGCAGCTAATTTCTTTTTCATAAAAGCTATTATTATTGTTGTATTCTTTGTCAAGGTGCTGTTCTAAAACAGGGCAGAAAATTTAATGACTGAGACTCAAAAATCAATCATCTTAAAGTGTTGTAAGTGCATTCTGAGGTGGCTGCAGGAGGAAATGGAATTTAAAAATTGGAGCAAAGGGAAAGGACATTTCCTGCACATTCTACAAATTTGAGCATTATTCAAGACAATGTGTACAATGTGCCTTAGGTGAATGCATCACAGAAAAAATGGTACAAAGATGGACTCATTCTCCAGAGCGAGTAATCTGCAGTTACTTTTTCAGGATAGTAGAAACAATTATACAGGAAATTTTTTTATAAACACTATAAATAAATCAAAGAACATTACATAAGTGTTAAGAAAAGGAGGTTTGCAGTAACTAATTCATGAACTTCAAACAAAATTTATGATTCTAGTGTACAAGATCATATCAAATTATTTCTTCCATATTACAATTCATTATACCAGGAAATGATGATCCAGAATATTCCAAAACTTGATTGTTCACATCAATTCTGAACATACATAAAATGTATGGTCTTTGTGTTGAATAGTGCAAAGAAACTGGGGAAAAAAAAAAAAAAAAAACGTTTTCAGCACAAAATTCAGCTTGCAGTTGAAACTTCCTAGTAAAGATATGTAGGAGTTGTGATGCAATACAATTGATGACTGAAATTGAAGATGATGCATCAAAGAAGAATGAACTATAACAGGGAACAAGATATACATGCTGAAATGGCCGAAGAAGCGAAAGAATAACCAAGAAAGATAAAAATAGCATTACTAATGAAGGTTGGGGGAAAAATGTTCTGCCTACTGTGATAGCACAAAATTCCACTTCACTTGGTATTGGTACTCCATAACAAAACTATAGTTGGTATCACAGAATGTTGCCAACTATGAGTTTTGTTTGGTAGCACTTACTGTACTGCAGTATAGTGATACTTCATAAAAAATCTGAAAAATTAAATAACCATTTACTGCTGTTTAAATTCAACAGTCAACAGCAGGCAGCCATTGTTTTTCTTCATTTTAGAATTGGAATATTTTGATGTGGCATCAACTTCTAAGCCTTGTGGACTTTAGTTGCATAAATCATGTATTCCAAAAACAACTTGAATTTTGAGAACGGTTAAAATTTAAGCACTTTCACCTAAATAGAGTAAAATGTGTCTTTAATTTCTTACAGCTAACCTCAATGTTTTGCAGTACTTTCTGTACTGCAAAACATTGAGTTCAATGACTGAATTACTGTCATTAATTACACTGTCAACTTCATAACTGTTTTTTGGATACAAATTTGATGGTATAATAAAGACAGAAATTTAATTTCACAAGGAGGTTTTGAAAGTTACTTGTTCAGCTAGTAGATGTCCAAAATAAGAACATTCTTTCATTCACATGTAGAAGGAAGATTGAGTGGTGCTACTCATTTTGTGATGAAAGATGAAAATCCAAATAAAAAGAAAGACTGTGTAGTGAGTATATCAGCAAAGTTAAAACCTTGTGAAGTGCTAAAGGTGAAAAACAGAGAAGCATTTTGGTTTCTAAGATATGTTCTAGAAAACTAAGTTGCACATTGGCAATTTTTTTTTTTTAACAAAAACACTATAATCTTATACATAACTAATATTTGAAATGTGCAAAGACTAAGCTTTTTTAAAATATGTGACACACTAGCCTAACCATAAATTTATATGTTTATTACAGTAAAATCCCATTTTTCCAGAATGTTGTTTTAATAGAAATGCGTTTTGTTGAATGAAGTGAACGACTAGTAGTACATCTGAGCTTGGAAATTAAAGCATGTATTCTTATAAAGAGAGCATTAATATGTCCTTCAATACAAGAGGATATATCCTTGATTTTAATAAGTTTATTTAAATCTGCTAAAAAAAAATAAAGAAAACAAAACGTTTTATTTCTAATAGTTACTAAATGCATATTTATTCAGACCTCTCTCTTTTTCTAAAATGCTTTGGAAGTGGTGTTGTTGTCAAGTTAGATTCATCAGTATGTCTTTGTTGAATTACATCTTTCCAAGCAAATGGAAAGCACAATAATAAGATGTCTTAGCTGAAACCCCAGTCAGAAATATGTTAAAATGGCCTCTCTATGGAAAACATTTCATGTCATCCACCTTGCAAAGAAATTCTGTGACTAGTAAACAGTTTGATAATTTCATATGCTTGTAAATACATCACATACCCTACTACTGAAACTGACTTTCATGCATATTAAAAAAAGCATCCACCACAATTTAAGTAAATTTAAATTTGGTGTGCAAGCAATTTGAAAGCAAGGATGAGAAGATAAGTCTATGTTGCCTCTGTACCATTGATGAAACAGTGCAACATGTAAGAAAAGTCTTTCAGTGAAACCTGTGATGGTCCACTTAGATATAGCCATGAGTTCAATATGCTTCAAACAACAGTATCACATTCTCCAAAAGCATTTACTTTTGAAAGCTTACAGATTGATGCTAAAAATGAATGATAAACACAAGCAATATGAGTTTTGTTGTGACTTTCAACAGAAGGTGGAAGAAAATGGCGCAGTAGCGGGGCTTGTGACAAAGCCACTTTTGAACAGGAAAGTCAACCAGCACAAAATTTGGGTGCAAGATGCCAAAAACCTTCACTAAGTCATTGACCATGAACAAGAATCCCAAAAATAAATGTTTTGTGGAATTTCAAATCATAAAATTTATGGTCCTTTCTTTTTTATGGAAAAGATACCATACCAATGGAAACATTTATATGAAATTTTACCTGTTGAATTACTGGCTTATTCACCTTCAATGATTCTATTCATTTCATCTTCCAGAAATGCAGCGTACCTCTTCACTTTCTTGTTTATGTGCAAGAGTATCTCAATAATACACGATTTCAGTGATGGATAAAATGAGGTACTGAAGAAGGGTAACATGACACTGCTGCATCCCCATAAGGTCTCTGCACCTAATACCATGACTTGTCTTTGTCAAGTTATTATCAAAAATGCAAGTGTTTGTGCCACAATTGCCAAGAGACATTTTTGAAATGAAAAGTATGATCAACAAGGTGTCACTACACACACACACACACACAAACACACTGGTAAAAGTCTGGGGAAAAAATGAACTACTGAATCAAGAAATGAATCATCACTTGACATGTCGGTTTTCTAACAAGGGCCTATACAGTCCATAGGAAATTTTCAGAGATTCTTTGCAATTGTATATGCTCCAACGATAATTATTTTTTCTTTCTGAATCATAATTTATTTGCCAATTCATTAATAAAGGGAAAAAAGAAAAACAAAAGTGTTTTAATATTCCTATCATTATTCATGTACAGTATGTTACAATAAAATCTCAGTTAAATTGACAATTTGCATTTTTCTGAAAAATCAGATTTTAAAGAATGAAGTTGGGCATGACCCATTCTGTAAAAGTGGGATTTTGATGAGTAATTTAAAGTATATGATAGCTAATATGAAAAAAGGCTAACGTGGTTTGAAACTATGCCAACTAATTCTAAGGAGTCAGATTTTATGAATTTCCTATTTTTGCAAATACATCGTGTACCCTACTACTAAATACATCATGAACCCTACTACTAAATTTTAATACAGAATAATTTAATAAGTTTCAGCTAATATGTTTATTTACTCCAAAATAATGCAGAAACATAGGCCTAGAAACTAATTAATCAATTATTAAACTTTAAATTTATTTTATATTTAAATTAATATTTAATTTTAATTTCTGTTAATCTGAAAAATTACTGTTGATAACAGTAATTTTTCAGATTGTTTTTACAAGTATACTATAATTTATTTAAACTCTGCTGCTGCTGACTAGTAAATCTTTGGTCATGCTCATTGAAGTTCAAATAATACTGAGAGAAAAAAAACTGCCCTTTTCCTATGTGATTCTTAATGGGTGAAGCAAAATGAAGAAATACTAATAACAGTTTTCAAGAGAGCTCTGCAAGTGACAAAAGGTTGGGAAGCATTGCTCCATCAAGTTTTGTTGTTGGTAACATATAACTACTCAACAGTATAATTTATTCAGTAATACAAGTAATGTACCAGAAAAAAATATTTATATGATCTAGGTGAAATGAATTTATTAATATCCTAAATCTTAGTTAGCAATTTAAACTGAATGCATATTGTGCCATTTCTCCTATAGGTCTCATTATAAAATATCAACAAAAAGTCATATCCAACATTAAGCATCAAGTTCTGTGAATGAAGAATAATGAACATTTAAAATTGTTCTAATATGGCAACCTGTGCAATATCAGATTACATCAACAACACAAGTATAACACAAATACTGTACAAAAATAAAAGCTTTATACAACAAGTATCAAAGAACAATATACATACTTCTACATAAAAATAGCACTGCACACATACAGCAAGCCCATGTTCTGTTCATATGAATTGCATTGCCCAACATTACAAGGCTTGTAGGAAAGAACAATATTAATAATAATGGAGACTGTACTTTGGCTTTCTAGTATATTTTTTTAAGATAGTCCCCCTTTATCTTCCTTTAGTAAGGCAAGGACAGATTTGCAGCTTGTTTCTAAATGATAATCTATTGGATTGATATCTTTCTTTGGTGAACAGCAGATGCCATTATATCACACTGAAGTTTTAGTATAATGTATTAGCTTAACTGTCACTTTAACAAATTTGAAATCCATCACGATTTGAGTTAACAGAGCAATTAATGTGTTCATATTTTTGTTTTTAGCTAGGAAAATATGCTATATAACTATTACAAACCACGTACAAGCTTCTGTAACAGTTCACATGCTAAAATCTTATAAATATAGACTAGTAATTTTATATAAGTCTCAAAAACTTAATCTAGGTAACTATCCCGGCATTATCATACATAAAAATGTTTGCATCCACCTTCACCGATGAAATTTAAAGCATGATTAATATAACCATGCAATAGATATAAATTTAAAATTTCTTTTTTTCTTTACTAATCTTATAGAAGTTTAAGTCATCAAAAGTTTCCCAGGAATTTTTAAAACAAGAGGAAACAAATATGCACTTGTAAACCTCAGTCATCAAGGACAATTTTGAAGGACGAATTAATAACAGGCACTTCACCGAGATATGCCATGGATTTACAGAAACATGCTCTGTAAGGTTCTTGCTAAAAAAAAAAAAAAATAAAAAATAAAACAAGACAATCTACAGCATTTGCTCATTTTGTTAACAAATTAATTCTTTAATATTTCCCTGCACTGCAGTTGACACAAGGCCCCGAATATACTGTTCATAAAGACGTTCTGAAAAGAAAGGGGTGGCTGGAAGAAAGCCTTCCATGAATCCAATGTGACCACCTCGAGATGTTATCACCATTGCAACATGACTACTCTGCTCTGCTTCCTGATATGGTAGGGCTGTTCAAAAATTACAAATAAAACTTCAATTTAAATCATAATTTTCATACAGTCAATTTAATGACTTGATGGAAATTCATTAATAAAATGCACTGTGTCACTTTCAAATATAAATGAAATTGCAAAAAAGTCTATTCAAAGGTGATTAGTATTTATTATTATTTTATGATAATAATGATATGGTTGGCTGAAAAACTCTTTACCACTGCTTAAAGGCTACATGTAATCCACAATGCCATTCTTCAGTGGCTTGTGTGGATTTCTTTTTGGAAACAATATTATATTAACACTTTTGCTATCACCTAAATGTGAGAGAACTCATTCAATGCACCGTAATGCAAATGCTTATTTTTGTGTTGAGTTGTCAATCAGCACAAATCTTAAAATTTTATAAAAAGTTTATTCATGTACATAAACTAACGACAACACAAGCAAAAGCAAATAAAATTGTGTCGAGTATATAAACAAATGCCAAGCATTTGATCAGTGTGCCAATACTGAATAGTTGTTAATTTCATGTGCCTTTACATTTATGGCCCTTGTTGGTTGATGGTTTAAGAATGACTGATTGTATGCATTGCAGCACACTGCTCGGATGTATTTTGAATGCATTTGTGCATTGTGCGCAATGCTCAGAATGCCATTTTCAGCAGATATGCGGGGCAGTGAACATGCTAACAAGTGGAATTTACTATATTAAATTTTTTATATGTCCATGATTGTGAAAGCAACTCATGCAGAATTTTCTCACTGACAGTTGTACCATGTTGTCTGTCACTGCATAATAACATTGTACTGCACTTAGCTATTATTATAATTTACATAAAGTTGTTTATATAAAATAGAATAAAATGTAAGCATTAAATAGGATACTTATCAAATGCATCAACAATACTTTAAGAGTGATCTGAAAATTGCTATTAATTTTTGAAATTCTGGGAAATATATGCTCTTCATAAATCAGGAGATTACTGTTAATACACAAATCGAGTTAAATATATTTGTTGTAAGTAGGTTCCATGAAGCTGCTGAACCAATACAGTATTTGAATGCAACAGTTTATGATCTTACTGCACAATCTTCACAAATCTTCTGGCTTTTGTTACAGATATTTCTATGGTAAATTTTCTTTTGAACTTGCATTTGTAATTCTGTTTCTTACTTTCCAATGGCTTAAATAAATGCAAACTCTGATATAATTTGGAAATAACACTTTGGGGAAATTATCCATGGATTAATTTTGAAATGAATCACTCTTTTATCATGTGGATAATACAAAGTTAGTTTATTAGGTGCATTCGCATATGTGTGTATAAGCATCTATTGTCTTTACCACATTCATCCATCCATCCACATGTAACAACTGGATTCCCAGTGGACAAGGTTTTTATGAAATTTTATATTTGGGAATTTTAAAAATACTTGTCAAGCTATTCAAATTTCATTAAACTTGAATAAATAAAAATCTGGCAGTTATTATTTCTTTTTTCCCAACAATTTGTACATAAAAAAGAAATTTATAGATTAAAAGTAGTTTTAATGCAGTATTGGTTACTTTACACAGTCATCACTGTGTAAACGAAGAAACTAAAATCTTAAAAGTTGTTTGTTTGTTGTTTGTTATTTGGTTTTTAGGAGCATTAGCCTAAGGCCATATTGCTCCAGAGATATGCGGTTGTCATTCCCTGACCTTTCCGCATCCTCCGTATTTGGTGGGCACAGGCTCGAACCCCGGTCTAATCAAGAAGCGTGTGCTACGCACTTAAAAGTTGTAACGTATGAGACCAAGAGTCTAAACGATAGACTTTCAGAGTAATTCATCATCAGTTGGCTTAAGGTGTGAGTGAAGACAGAGTTCAAAAGAAGTTCTAAGTCCCATGATGCATTGCTTTAGACATGTGGGAATTTGATATGTGCAAGACTCCATATTGGAGAAAGACTAACTGGCAATTTTGTATTCAATATTTCGAGTGAAGTGTTATGACAGAACCATTCTATTGCCAGCGTTTCTTATTAAAGTACAGCAATACCTCACTTAGCATGGCTTCAAACAGCACGAGTTTCACTGTAACATGGTTTTCAATTAAGTTTAAGTTAAACTTACTATACATGTTAAAACTCATTCAATAGCCTAGACACATAATCTACATATATGCTGTGTTGTCGTAGCCTAGCTATGTGTATATATATGCTGCGGTGCCAACTCTATTGTCTCACATGCATGTGTGACAATAGCAACGTGCAACAGAATTCAGTATTCTTAATTCTAGACAACTAGCGAGACAACGTGATAGCTTTTCAAACTTTTCATTTCACAATTTATTTTTTTACTCCTTTAATATGATTTAAAATGTATTTGCATCTTGGCTAGAAATTGCTGCTAACAACATGCATTCTATTTGGCAGCATGTTTTTCACCATTTGGTAAATGATTTCACTGGTTTTGAATCACAAATTAAGACAATTACTAATTTTGTAGCTCTTCTCAACACCTGTTCCAAGAGATCCACACCTTTCCTAATATGCAGCTTCCACACCTGCATGCAGCACCTGATGTGGCCCAACACTGCCTCGTACAATGTGATAATCACCTTCTTGTCCCGGTTGGGAAAGTTGCTGAATATCATTGACAGACCCTCACGCGCTGTTCTAGCAGCGTGGTTGCACTGGACAGAGAACTTCATGTTGGGCTATTCAATTAACCCTAGATCTCTTTCATTTCACTTTGAGTGTGGTACCACTTAAGTAGTATGTTATTCTGGATTATTGCAGCACCATATGCAGTACTTTGCATTTGCCAGTGTTAAACCTCAACTGCTATTTCTCAGCCCAACTGCCTAATTTTTCTACTTCTTGTTGCAATAGTATACCATCATTACTGTCATTAACTAGCCTGCCAACCTTCATATCATTTGCAAACTTAAACATTAAGACTGATATACCATCATCAATATCATTAATGAATACAGAAAACAACAAGCACCGAACACTTGGGGATTCCACTGATAACATTAGTCCATGAAGAGTAGTATCCACTGATAACTCTGTCTTCTCCCACTCAACCATCCCTTTATCCACAGCAGTAATTTGCCCTTAATGCCACACTGCTCCAATTTGTATGGCAGTCTATTCTGTGCAACAATCTGAAATCCAAGTACAGTGGATTCCAGTTATTTGGGCCACTGGTTAATCGGGGCAGCCGTTTATTTGGGGCAAATCTTAAAAAACAGAACCCAATCGAGAAAATAGCCAGGATTTACTTTGCTTAATTGGGACAACATGCCGTTTAATCGGGGCAGGAGACTGCAGCACTGGAGATTACCCTACAATTATCTCCGACCGTACCATGTGGTTCAGTCGGATTTCTGGAGGTCACAACCATAAAACAATAAAAACAATTAGCAGTCATCTGTTTATTGGGCTTCTCTGTTAGTGCAATCTATCATAAACGGATAGGAAACTCAATCTTATTGAATTTGCGATAATACCGACAGCTGGAATTCTGTGGGTTATGGTGAAATGTGATTACTCTTCCACGAAATCTTGAATCATATAAAAAAATTAATTTTCAGAATCTTCTCTTCATTCTTATTTTTAAAGCTTCGTAACTTGTTACTCCGTTCTCACTTGCACGTATTGTGTTACTTGCAATTTGTCTGTGCCGTGTTCTTTGTTACTGATTGCTTATCTTTTTACTGTTTTAAATTTTAATCCCACCCACAAATGTCAGTGAACAGAAATGTCAACTAGTTCTAGTTGACATTTCTGTTCAATGACATCACTGACACAGTATGTATTAATTATTCTGATTATCACGTATATTCTTCCGATTTTCATGTACCATTTAATTTTTTAATTGGTAAGGTAATAAAGAGTGAATTTGTGCTTAATATGTCTACTTTTATAGTCTGTGGATAATATTCCTCCCATTTTCGCTCATTAGAATCACTGTTTAATAGAATTAAAATTCAATTCACAAACGTGATCACAATGACTGGCACTTACTACACATCGTATAGTAAACGGTACTTTACTATGGGGACTCCATCGTAACGTGATTTGATTGTACAGTGAACCAATTGTAAAGCGAGGGTCCATTGTATTTTAACTATTTACGTGAAACTTCTGATAATTGGGGCAGCTGCTTAATTGGGCCAAAATGCACTAGTCCCGGTGTGTCCCAAATAACTGGAATTGACTGTATATGATATCAAAATTATTATTTGCATCCAGTTGCTTTGTTACTGCATCAGAGTATCCAATCAAATTGGTTAGACAAGATCACCCCTTAACAAACCCATGCTGTGATTGAAGTACAACTGCACTAATGTCTAGATGGTCCTCCATTACTTCTTTAACCAGTGAATCCATTATTTACCCTGGACCAGAAGTTAAGCTAACAGGTCTGTAATTACTCATGTCACCCTTTGATCCCCCCCTTGTGAATTATGGATACACTGACATATCTCCAGTCAACAGGGAGCTCCCCCGAATCCAAGGAGGTTCTCATAATTATGGTTAAGGGTTTTTTTTACATCCTTTGCTACCTTCCTCAATATAACTGGTTAGATCCTATCTACCCAGGTGCCTTTTTTATGTTTAACTTCAACAATTGCTCTTCCACTTTCTTTTCAGTTATTACAAAATCATTTAGCTCCCTGTTAGAGTTTGATTAACTTTGGGCATTCCCTTCCCTAAAGTTTGTTTGTTTGTTTGTTTGGGGACCCCTTCCCTAAAGAATTCCTCATGTGTTAATGTAGATGAAAATACCTATTCAGCCTGTTAGCAACCTGAGCAGGTTCATCAACAGTTAAACTATTGACATCAAGTGGACCAATATTTTTCATTCCCTTCCTTCTACTGTTAATATAAGCAAAGGAGCATTTGTGACTTTTCTAGGCTTTCTTTGCCAGATACTTTGCATTATCTGCCTTGCATAATCTCCTTTGTGACTTGATTGCAGACTACTTTATATATATCCCATGCATTTTTCTTTTCTGCCACATGTATCAACAGTTCATCTGACATCTATTTAGGCCTAGGTCTTGAACTGTATTATGAGATAGTAAGAATAGAACTGGATGAAAAAAAAATAATTTTGACATTATGGACTACAGTGAAGCTTTTGACACCATTTCACATGAAAGACTGCTGCACAATTGGAGCAGTATGGTATTAGGGACAGGTTACTACTATGGCTAAAGGAATGGTTGAGTGACTGAAGACAATTATGCTAGGTCTTGCTGCAGTAGTATGCCTTGGTTCCTGTCATTAATCACCCTACCAAACTTTACATCATCTGCAAACTTAGACAATAAGCTTTATATGCCTTCATCAATACTGTTAATAAGTATTGTAAACAGTAAACAACCCAGCACTGACCCTGAGGGACTCCACTAATAACATTAGTCCAAGAAGAGATATAACCACCCACTGTCATCTGCCACTCAACCACCCCTTTATCCATAGCAGTAACTTGCCCATAATGCCACACTTCTCTAATTTCTATAGCAGTGTCATTCACGTGGAACAATGTCAAAATCTTTACTGAAATCTAAATATATGATATGATGTCAAAATTATTAATTGGATCCAATTCCTTTGTTACTGTGTCACAGTAGCTAATCAGATTGGTCAGACAGGATCCCACCCCTTAAATATATGCTGTGATTTCCATATAATTCCATTCCTGTTAAGTCAATCCTACAATACTTCTGATTGTATTAACCACTGACTCCATTATTATACCTAGAACAGAAGTCAAGCTTAAAGATCTAAAATTGCTCCTTTGATCTCTCTCTTAGTGAATAGGAGACACTGCATAACTACAATCTATAGGAACCTCCCCTAAATGCAAGAACCCTCATAATTATGGTCAAGGGTTTGGCTACCTCATTTGATGCTTCTTTCAATATAACTAGACAGATCCCATCAGCTCCAGGTCATTATTTACTTTTAGTTTCAGCAATTTCTTTTCCACTTTCTTCTTAGTTATAACAGTTCTCAGTTATGGTAGTTACTTATATTTAATATCTCTACATATGAACAAAAAACTAGATATCTTTAAATAGTAATGACAGACAACACAAAGGAAAGAGAATATTAACCAGATGCTGTTTGCACAAAATCATATATATATTTTTTTTTAATGAAACCCCCAAACACGAGAGGTGTTAGAACCTATAGTACTTAGTACCGTGCTTGGGTTGGAAGTTGAGAAGACGAAAGAAGATATTTGTTGACATTAGACTTGAACTTCTGTAGACTGTAATTTTCAACATGTTGCCAATTTTATCCACATATTTTTACCCTATTCAATAGACTGAAATTTTAATTGAGAAATGATGGCAATACATTACCTTTGGAAAGACTGAGTTACTCCAGCATGAACAGAATGATTTTTTTGAGAGAAATAATAATAAAAAATTAAATTGTTAAAATTATTCCCCCACTCCTCAATGCAATCAGCAATGGGTTAATTGTTACATTTGTATAGCATAGGGGTATGCTATACAAATCAAAGAACAATCTGAATGTTGCTTTCTTTGAAAACCTACCATGAAAAGGAGCAAACATATCATCAGCAGCATTCACACAGAGCACTGGAACTTTCATCTCGTTGAGCCTTCCTCTCAATGAAGCAACGCTATAGTAATGATCAACATCTTCAAATCCAAAAATTTTAGTTGTGAATAGTTCATCAAATTCACGAATTGTGCGACTCTGCAAAAAAAATCAGGATGGATAAAAACAGAGGGAATAAAATTTAAATTTCATTCTATTATTAAATTATCCTATTCTCAAATGTGGACTTTGTGTGAATACAGTACATTCCATTTCCTTTGATGCAAAGGAAACATATGCAAAGAACTATCTTTCTTTGACCTCTTCAATGCCTTTTCATTATCTGCCTAGCCTATCTCACTTACTGAGTAACTTGATTACAAAATACTTTATACATTCATATGGTATATCTACAGATCATATTGAACATGATCTGTAGACATTCCTAGCGCCATATTTTTTTGATACCAATTTCTCCAATTCTTTTGTTCTCCATTTAAGTTTCTTTCGTTTGTGTTAAATTTTTCAAGGTATGAAACAGTGTGCAGCATCTAGAATTAATTTATGAAATATTCCCACTTCGCATGGGTATCTCCATAGGTCGGGGTGTTTGGCCCGCAGGACTGCATGTAGCCCACAGTCATGTAGGCAGCTCTTCAAGTGTTATGCATCCCCCCAAGTTTAAAACTAGTGTGTCACAAAATTCACCTTGAACTTTGAAAATATCCATTTTAATGCCATATAGAAAAATCAGATATTATCAAACACTGATTGCTTTCCTATGTTTTATGTATCTTCCTCAAAATTTTAGCAATATTACCATAACTATATAACAGAAATGTTAATATTATGTAATAATTGATGGATTTTTGTAATTAAACATAAAAAAAAAAAAAAAAATAGATAACAAAAATTAAATTCTATTTTGAAAAATCGTAATTACTGGCAAGGAACTTGTATTGCATCGGCAACCCATTTTATGCAACAAACCTTGCAGCCCGTGGCCTTCAGCAGTTTATCTGTTTTGGCCCCTAGCCTAAAAAATTTGAAAATTCCTGTCTTAGGACTTTTGGCTGCACCCATAGAACTGAACTCAACTGATGTCTACAGCTAATATATAATTATTTTTAACCTGACAGCATCCACGCATACATGTAAGGTCAATTAGAAAGTTTTGACATAAAAATTGCCAGGGTGAGGATTTTAGAAATTAAAGTAAAATGTCTCCTATTTTCTGTGCTGAAAATTCAAGCTATCCGTGTTAATTGATGAACAAACAGTAACAATGGAAGAAAAAGATATCTACTGCAAAGTAGTTCAAGTAACTTTGCTCCCCCTAAATTGTAACACAGGTACAATTTTTACTGTAAACATATTACAGTAAAAATCCCGAAAGAGTCAAAAGGTATCACAACCTACAGCATTTAGTACCATGCATGGGTTGAAGGTTGAGATGAAAGAAGATATTTGGTGATATTAGACTCAATTTTCAGTAGATTGTAATTTCCAGAAAATATGTATGAAGGGAGATTGTTCCAGAAAACAGAAGTTGAAGGAATAAATGGAGGCAGAAGAAAAGTTGTTTCTGTGAGATTGAAGTTGGTGAGTAAAAGGATGTTGACTGGTTGCAGCAGTGTTGGATTAAGGTACGGCCTACCAGGGCCTTTGCCTGGGGCCCCAAAAACAGAAGAACAGTGAGGAAAAAATATATATATCCTTAGTAAAGGGCACTGAAAAATTATTCTGCCCGGGGTGTGGAAATACCTTTGTACGGCACTGGGTTGTGGCATGTGTTCAGACTGGTTTGGAAGAGAGAGGAGAAGTTACAGAAGACAATTCAGGAGAACAGTGCCCATGAAAGTATCTAAAGAAAAGGCATGCAGCAGAATTAGAACATCTATAAGACAGAGTGAAGAGACTTTGTAAGAGACGGGTCACTAATTAATCTAACTGCCTTCTTTTGCACGGAGCCTAGAAACCTGAGAGAGGTTATGGGGGCACTGCCCCAGATGCGAGAACAACATTCCATGGTAGGTTCAGATTTGAGATTTGTACAGAGTGAATAGCTGTTTATAAAATAAGTAATACCAAGGATGAAAAAAGAGCCCGTTTTTTTTTAGATGCAGAGAAAGCAATATTTGTGATGTGCTTATGCCAAGAGAGATTAGAAGTTTAGGGTAATTTCTAATAGAGAAACGTGATCTTGTCTAGAAATCTGAGTGTCATCAAAGATAACCATAGGAGCAGAAGAATCTTTTCTGTGAGAAAAAGACAGAACTGAATTTTAGAAGGACTGAAATTAACTATGTTATCTTTGCCCCAATGAGAATTACCTGGGGATCAACATTTAAAGAGTTGGTAATGGACATTTGAGAAGTTGAAACTTTCTGCAGGGCAAGGTTTCTCAAGCTGGAAGGCAATATGCTATCATCAGCAAAACTATGGATAGGATTTACAGTAAACAGAAGGTTTATTGGAAATCTTGTTTACAGAATAAACAGGATGAAATGAATGGGAGAAAGAACTTGACCATGGGGAACACCAGCATTAGTGGAGAAGTTGGAAGACAGAGCCACGTTTACCATCACCTGCAGTGGGTGGTCAGAGAAAAAACTGAATACCCAATTACAGAAAACAATCCATAAGATGGAAGCTTATTTAGAAGACCATTATGCCTTACATTATTAAAAGCCTTTGAAGTGTTAAGAGCACTATTTGCATTTCATCAAACTTTTTCATTGAATTCATTCATAGATGGGTAACATAAGCTAGTTTACCAGTGGTTTGACACTGATAGAATCCGTGTCAAACCACTGGTAATGTACTGTAATCCGTGTAAATATCACTGAGCAAACAGTGATCATTGATAAGAGGGAAGGTTTCAAGATAGTTTAGGAGTTGGTGGTTAATGGATTTCTCCACTTCACTTTAGAAAGAGAAATAAGTGCAATGGGATGATAATTAGCTGGGGGGATCTGTCGCACTTTTTTTTTAACCTAACTGGATATGAGCAAATTTCCAAGCAGAAGGAAAAACATCAGTGGAATAAGCAAGCAAGGCAACACAAAACAGGAGTAAACTCAGAAGTATAGGTTCTGAGAACATAGTGTCAAGAAATACCATTTGGAACTGGCGTTTTCTTGGCATCAAAATTGTTCAAAATTCTTTTGACATCCTTTTGATGGAAGACCACAAGAGGCATTAAACAGAGCATATGGTAGGAGGTGGTTTACCAAGATCCCCCCTTTTTCATCAATACATAGAAGAAAAGTAGAATGCTAGCAGATCAACTTTATCTTTAGATGAGGTGGCAATAACCATCATGTTTTAATAGAGCTGTTAGTACAGATGGTCAAATTTGCAGCCAATAGCTTTGGCAAGACACCAGAATGCTCGATTACCATTTGGACAAGAAGTAAGTTTTCTATTATTATCCCATACAAAGTCTAGTTTGGAATGATTAATAACTGCTTTACAATTCTTGTGAATTTTGGTGAAGGCAGAAAAATGAACCTGCCAATTTGAATGCAAGCTATTTACAATATGAAACATTCTTATCGTGAACAGCCTTAGTGCATTTATTGGAAAACCAAGGTTTAGATAAAGGATGAGATTTTAAGGTGGAGTGTGGAATAAAGGATTTCATCTGTACAAAAATAATTTCACTGACATGACACTGAGCAAACATTAACATCAGATGATTTAAAACAGTAAACCAAAGAACACAAGAATAGAAATCTCACAGATCCATTTGCTTTCTTGTAATGCCATACAATGAGGCTGAGAAGTCATGAGAGAAACAAGAGACCATCACCAAGTTGTGATCTGAGGTGACTGCAGAACCACTCATCTCAACCGTGTACTTGGAAAGGTTGTTTGTGAGAACAAAATCAAGAGTGTTGGTTGTTCCATTAGCATTGCCTGGTATGTAAATGAACGATATGTGAGTTGTTAGTAATTGCAAAAGTCTCAGCATCTTGATCAGCAGGGTCCATGTGACTAGAAAATGGAATTGAGCTGGAGTTGTGAACGTTAAAATCACCAAGGAAAATTACCTCACTGTTAGGTAAGTTGGACTGAAGAGAGTAAAGTTTCAAAGAAAGGAAATCAAAAGTTTCAAGAGATTAGTAGAGTTGGGATAACGATAGAGGCAATAGACGAATTTGACATAATGAAGTAGAGAGATATTAAGCCAGAGAAAATAAAAAAGATGAGATTGCAAATTATTAAGTCTCTGACGGAATATCAGAGAAGACACATGCGCAGGTATCACCTTTAAAGTGAAAGGAATCAATCAGTGAATAATTATGACAACAGAGATGAGTGTGGTTGAATCAATCAATAATTTGAATTCTATCAGAAAAAGTAAGCACAACTTGGCAGACTGCAATGGAAATGGACATCATTGAGATTGGAACTGAGACCCCATGCATATATTTGTGAAATGAATGAGGAAGTGTTTGGGAGGTTTAGATCTTTTTGCAGATAAGTTTGCTTTATTAGAATTTTGGTGCTGAAGCTATCAAAGGCTGCCTCCAGCCTTTGATAGTATCAATGTCAAAACTCTTCTTGTGCTGTTGGAATTGATTTTCTACCTTCTGTCAGAAAAAGTAAGCACGACTTGGCAGACTGTAATGGAAATGGACATGATTGAGATTGGAACTGAGACTATGTACATATATTTGTGAAATGAATGAGGAAGTGTATGGGAGGTTTAGATCTTTTTGCCGAGTAGTTTTTACCTTGAGGGAAATATCTTGGCCTTCATAAGATCATCACTCACATGCAGAAGTGTATACCTCAAGAATTAAATAATATGAACCAGAGCTGTGATGCCCAATATGTTCTACGTTGATATCAATATTTGTAAAATAATAAGAGAAGTTAACCGCAATATAGTATGTAGAACACTTCCGTATGATACTCTCCAGAAATTAAAACGAAAAACTTACATTAGAGTAGCAAATAGTTTAAAAATAATTAAAAATCAATTTAACACAATTAAAAATCAATTTAATGCAATTAAAAATAAGAAAATTAATTAAAAGAATTAAATTAATTAATGAAAAAAAATCGGTTTGCAATTTTTTTCGTTAAATTCTTTTAATTAATTTTCTTATTTTTAATTGCGTTAAATTGATTTTTAATTGTGTTAAATTGAGTTTTATCGTGTTAAATTGATTTCTAATTATTTTTTAAACTATTTGTTACTCTAATGTAAGTTTTTCGATTTTTTTGTTTTAATTTCTGGAGAGTATCATACGGAAGTGTTCTATGTACTATATTGAGGTTAACTTCTCTAATTATTTTACAAATACCTCAGGAATAACAACAAGTCTACACTAGAAAAATAAGTGTTGGAGTGCCAGTGTTTGTTTTGTCCGGATTGCTCTTCATGGCTGCGTTCATACTTTTCACTGATCACAATGAAGGTATTTCGGTGCATGCCAACAAATGGAGCTGACCCAGCTAAAATTATATATGCTATAAATAACAGGATTACCGAGTTAGTTTTCTACTAAAATTATTTTTTGAAAAAGATATTGTTATGGAAACTATCTTGGACATATGATTTAGTAACAACATTTCAAGAAAAATTTTATTGGCAACCATGGTACACTCTATTGAATTTGTTTCAAGTAGAAACTTTGTATTCCCCCCCCCTACACTCAGCACAAAAGTAAAAAAGTATGCACTACTCATAATTAAAGCTTATATTGTTATAGCATCTTTCTTTGATTTGTACTTGATATAGTAACAAATTTAAAGAAAATCTACTAGCAGCTCTGTTATACAGTCGAATCTCGTTAATACAAAGTTCATGGGACCTAAATTTTCACATTTTGTAATAACGAGGTTTGTACTAACAAGGTTTCCCCAAAAGTGCCAAAATTTTACCCCCCCCCCTTTTTTCACATACTATACATATCTAAGAATCATAATAAATAAATAAATAAATAAATTAATTAATTTAAATTAATAAAATAAAATGATAAAAATTAATAAAAACAAAAGCCTTGTCTAACAATATAGTAATAGGAATAACACACTCTTTAAAGATTTTATTTTATTTGTAAGATAAACTAAGAGAAAAGCAATTAACAGAGATGAAAATATTGTACAGTCCATATTTTTATGTACACAATATTTTAGTATCAGTAAAAAGAATTAATCTTAATATAAAATCCATTAACTTTTTGATAAATTAATCTAATTTAAAGAAAGAATCCAATGCTCTTTGCACAGTTTTTGTCGTACATGCATTTTTAACTGCAGCACAGACATTAATAGTTGTTTCAAATGCAATAGTTGTTTCTTTATCAACGGTACTGCTTGTCAATGCATTCTCTATTATGCCCAATGCATTTTGGGCATCTTTTTTAGATGGCAGTGTGTGTGTATGTGTTTCTTCACTTTTGCTATCGCTGGTAACAAAATCATCATCGTTTTGCTTGGTGCTTAGCATCTCTTCTGGTGTTGCATAGCTGTGGTAGAAACTACATCATATACCTTCACAAACTCGTCAAATCCATATGTGCCTTCAAATTCTCCCATTCCTCAATGCTGCTATCACATTTGTCTGCTGGACCATGTTTTCTGATGATATTACCTCCAAAGCCACTCTTTCTTTTTTTTTTTTTTTTTTTTTGATTTGGTAGTTGTTGGCGCATCGGCTTCTGTGGCCATATTGCACCTCCCAAGGTTTTTGCAGTACTCTGATCCAAGCCCGAGGCGGGAATCGAACCCGCGACCTTTGGGTTGCCGGGCAGGTACTTTACCCACTCGGCTAGCCCGGTCGGCGCCACTCTTTCTGAAGCAGTCGATTATTACACTTACAGAATACTGTCCCAAGCAATAACAAGATAACGGATAGCACCCAAGACATTCCAATTTAGCTACAAATTGTTCCCACCCTCCTATGTTGAAGATCAAGTACCTTCTTATCAGACAGGCTCTATATGCTCTCTTGTGGTTATAAATAATGCCTTGATCCAGTGGCTGCATAAAACTGGTGGTAATAGGAGGTTAAAAACAACAGCCATATATTTGTTAACTAAAGTGTCAAGGCACTTAAGTTAAACGATCTAGAATCATCAAAATCTTCCTTTTTTTCTGAAGCCATTCTTCAGTCCACTTTTGATAACCAAGACTGAAAATTTTTGACCGTAAGCCAAGCACTTCTAATACCCTCATAATCACAGGGAAGTTGGTTAACTTCTTTAAATCATCTTGGCTTGGAAAACTTACCAATCACAAGTGGGCATAGTTTTGTATTGCGATTTGAATTGCAGCATAACAGAACAGTGAGTCTTTGTTTACTTAATTTTCCACCATGACAAGACTCTCCTCGAACAGTAAATGTTTTGTTTAGCAACAAATTATAAAATAAAGCTGTCTCATAAAGATTAAAAATATTCTTTGCTTAATATTTTCAAGAATGGACCATACAGAACACAACCAGTCTGTAGCCTTTTTTTTTTGTCGACTAATCCAAACTTGCTGCAAACATTTTGAGAAACAAGTTATTCCTCTTTAAATCTTTTGAGTCAGCCACTGCTGCATTTGAAGTCACTTTTCTTGCAAAATCGGACCTGATTTGGCAAATTAGATGCACGAATTTGTTGGTACCACTCAAAACATTCTGTTTGAAGCTCCTCGTGTTTTTCACCCGTAATTCATTTCCTGTTTTTTACCCTGCTCCAGTGTCACACACTTCCAAGTTTTTTTCAGTTTTTCAGTATTGTAGATAAAGTAGGTAAAAGGATATTGTGTTCCTTTGTAATGTCCGTTTTGCTAAGTTCAATCATACTATCAGCCTCTTGTATAATTTTCAGTTTAATTTCCAGACTTAATTCTGTCAGTTTACGTTTTGTAAACATAACACTACTAGATGAGATTTAATTTAGACACAAGCTCCAAAAAAAACATCGGCTCATATAGACAAAAAATAGATTGCTGTATGCTGTAGCAAAAGACCCTTTGAACTGGCGTAACAACTGCAACTGACCTTAATTCTGTGGAGAGTGAGGGAGTTTATGTAAACAACTTATAAAAACTGTTTTTTATTCTTTTGTTAATTTAACATCTCATCTTTAACAATGATGTTTTTCAGAGTGCACTCATATTGTAGCTACTATAAACTGGTTTTGTTTACTCAAAAATAATTTCTAACAAGTCAGTGCCATCCTTCAAGAAGCAGGGAACTAGATGGCCAGAGGCAATGATTTGTATTAAACATACAAAATAACAATATTATTTCTCATGGGGTGAAAACAAACTTTGTAATATATATTAACCAAATTTAGTAATAAAGAAATATATTTACATAGAAAAGCCTATCCTTTCGCAGGGGAATAGTTCATATAAATGGGTACTTTGTATAACCAGAGTTTGCATTAATGAGATTTTACTGGTGTCAAACAAACAGGAAACTTTGCTTCCACTTTACATTCCACACAAAAAAGAAGTGCACACTATTCGTGCCCCCATCGCCCTGCAAAATTGATATTTGGTTATTGGTATCATTTTCTGAACAATGCTTAAGTAATTCTCAATTATTTTCCCATGGTCCCATCGGTCAGTTCTGGCTCTTTCTGTAATATTTATTTTTCAAGCTAAGGACAGACGTATCACATCACATTTGGCTTGTGTTAAAATCTCCAGCTTCATTTTCTGGTTACATTAAAGTTCACAACAATTGTAAAAGAGTTATTAATCAATCTGAACTTGATTCTGAATAGGCTAAGGGTAAAAAACTTGCTTCTTGTCCAAATGGTAATTGAGCATTCTTGTCCACCTGCCAAAGCTATTGGATTCTGTCCACCAATGTTTCCACCTCTGTTACTACCAGATGGTTCTACTACATCCTGAGCTAAAGACAAAGCCAATTTAAATACAGGGTGAGTCACAAAAAAGTAGCCTGCTGCTCCACACTTGGAAGAACCAGCAGCCAATCAAACGCAACTAGCCGCCTATACAAACAAATCTTCACCTCGTAGTAGCATGCGTCACCCCTCGAGGTCAATCTCGTTGGAAGACAGTGTTTTGCTGGACGTAATCCAGTTTGTCTCATGTACGATTGTGTGTGTAAGGGTTTTCTGCATCATGCCTTATTCAGTTCCAGAAAGAGTTACAACTGTTGAGGCATATGTGTGTACCGGTTAATTTAAGGAAACAAGAATGTTTGCAGAACAGTTCTCCACTGCCGGGATACCAGCAAAATGCTTTGTACAGCAACTGATGAAGAAGGGGTGCGAAACAGGAAGTGTCCTCAATGCAAAAAAGAACAGAGCCCCACCTATTCATATGCCAACTGTAGTGCACGATATTCGTGAGAGGATGAAATTAAGCCACAGGAAGAGTACCCGAAAATTAGCCAGGCAAGTCAGACAACATGTGTACTGCACTCTCTAAATTTTAAACTGTTTCATATAACGTGTGTGCAAGAATTAAAAGAGACAGATAAAGTGAAATGTGTAAATTATTGCAGGTGGCTCCTCAACAGTGTCATTGACAGGCTGCTCGATCTAACTCAATATTTTATGTCAGATGAAGCTGGTTTCATTTATCCAGACACATCAATTCTCAAAACACAAGGTACCAGGCAACTGAAAATCCACACCAACTCCATGAAGAACTGCTTCATGACGAAAAAATCGGAGTATGGCGTGCCATATCAGCACGGCAGATCGTAGGGCTCATCTTCTTTGAGACAACTGTTAACACAGACATGTACCTTGCAATATTTGAAAGCTTTTACACACAATTAACCCCTGAAGAGTGGAAGTGGTACACATTTCAACAAGATGGGGCCACTTGCCATACGTCCCACAGAGCACTGGTCCGAATTCATGAAGCCTTTCCAGATGGAAGGACTGTCAGCAAAGATTTATGGCTCCCACATTTCCCAGACCTGTCCATATGTGATTTTTACCTTTGGGGCTACCTTAAGGGGAAAGTTGATGAGACGAACCCGCACACTCTTCAGGAATTACAGGAAAACATTCGTACTGCTATTGTGGGCTCAACACTGTCTTGCAGCCCAAGGTCATTTCCAACATCTTTAACGGAAGGTAATGTGCTATACATTTACCCACTTGTGCATGCATCGTATTGTAGTTTAATTGAGGGTGCTACTTTTTCGTGACTCACACTGTAGTATCCTATTTTTTTCCTACCTATTGTATCAACAAACTTGGTAAATCAATTCCTGTCATATCCAGTATGCTCCACTTGATGCCTCATGTGGTTTTCCAACAGACGGATGTTAGAAGAATTCTGAACAATCTTGATGCTAAGTAAACTTCAGGTTCTAATGGCATCTCTCCATTTGTTCTCAAAATGTGTGCTCTTGAGCTTGCTCCTATTCAGTGTTTCCTTTTTACACATTTTTCCTTCTGCTTGGAAATTTTCTCATATCCAGCCAGTTCCTCAAAAGGGTGACAAATCCTTCCCATTCAATTATTGCCTCATTGCACTGATTAACTAATTTTACAGCTTAAAGCTTGAAGTACTGTTGATTATCCATTAAATTCTTAGCAAACTTTATCAATTTTTTCGCATGCTTGGGTTGTGTTGTGTATTCTGAATTCTGAAAAAATTAATACCATTAATATATCAGATGTAGACATATTAGCATCCTACGACGTTGTATCTCTTTACGCTAATGTAAATGTCGACTACATGTTACAAAAATTAGGGGTTATTAGCAATGGACCCTACACTTAAAGATCGAATGTCCCTTAACATCAATGGTATTCTAGAATTAACCAGCCTTTTAGTTAGAGCAAAACATTTTCAGTTCAGGAATGAAATATACGAAGAGGTATACAATCTCCCAATGGTTTTAGGCATATCTGCCCCACTTTCTGAAATTTATCTTGCTACCATTGAAAACCAAATACTTACCCCCCCCCCCAAGATCAAATTATTTATGCCATATGCAGATGATGTATTAATCTGGTTATTGCTATTTGGTTTTTTTTTTTTTACTAAGGCCATATTGCTCCGGGGATATGTGGTGGTCATTCCCTGACATTTCCGCACGCGCCTCCGTAGCCAGGTGGGCAGGAGCGGCGGTGAGTAGTACAAGCTTCTTGATTAGAGCGGGGTTCGAGCCTGTGACCACCAAATACAGAGGATGCGAAAGGTCAGGGAATGACCACAGCATATCCCTGGAGCAATATGGCCTTAGTTGCTAATGCTCCTAAAAACCAAATAACAACAACAAATACTGTTTCTTCTGCATCAAAAACTGGGTTTTCTTTTTTGCAGTTGGCTTCACCTTTCTCCTAATCAACTACTAATTCTAAAATCCCCATGGAATATATTTTCCAGATTTGGGATGGTGCCTCCAAAACCTCTCTCGAGTTCCTCATAGGCAATTATCTACAAATATAAAGATGTAAATACTGAGTTCTGGTAGTACATTTCTAGGATTAACTGATTTTGTTTGAAAACAGCAGCATACAATCCATGACCCTAAAAACAAATTTTCCCCATACCATAAATTAATCACACAAATAGTAATTAGTATGTTCAGTTGGAAGTAGGAGTGTGGTAGGAATTAGCATTAGCATTAGTTGAGGCATATGATGGAAAAAAAGCAAGCTTATACAGCATCAGCCAAAAAACAATACTCTTCCCATTTTGCCCATCCAGTCACTCCAAATGTTTATCTAGTTCAGCCTTAAATTTATTTGCTTATCTAGTTCAGCCTTAAATTTATTGCCTTTAGCTAGCTGCCTGCTAGCTAAAGGCAAACTTCCACAACAAGAGATGGAAGTCTGTTCCACAAATCAACTACCTGCTAGCTAAAGGCAAACCTCCACACATCTGTTCTACAACTGTCTTTCCTCAGTTTGAATTTATGCCCCCTCTGGTTCTTAGTCTGAGTAAGTGGAAGTATCCCATCAGCATTGAGCCTGCTCAAACCATTCAAGGTCATATACACCTCAATCAGATCACCTTGCAGATGCCTAATCTCCAGATGCTGCAACTTGTAGAACTTAAGCCTTTCTTTGTAAGCACACCCCTTCTGTTTCTCTCACTGGTCTTGCTGCCCTTCTCTGTACTCGTTCTAGCAACTCTACATCCTTCCTAAAATGAGGCTTCCAGACCTGTATGCAGTACTCAAGGTGTAGCCTGACCATTGCCTTTACAAAGGGATAATCACCTCCTTGTCTCTGCTAGCAAAATTCCTATATATCATTGACAAAACTCCGTGACCTGCTCTGGCACCCATTTGCACTGCTCAGAGAACTTCTTATCTGACTGCACAGTTACCCCCAGGTCTTTTTCATTCTCCATCTCCCTGAGTGTAGTACCACACAGTTGGTACATTTCTCTTGGGTTACTGCTACCCACATGCAGTACTTTGCATTTGTCAATGTTAAACTTCAGTTACCATCTCTCAGCCCATCTGCCTAACTTTTCTAGATCCTGTTGCAGTAGCATACTGTCTTTACTGTCATTAACAACCCTGCCAACCTTTGTATCTTCTGCAAACTTGAACATTAAGCCTGATATAGCTTCATTGATATCATTGATAAATACAGTCAGTCCTCGTATAACACGTGTTTACACTACACGAATTCGATCATACATGATTTATAAATAGGGGAACGATATCTTATATAACACGAACCGAATTCGCTTATGCATGATTCGCCTGTGTTTACAAGAAATGGCAGTTGAACGCAGAATCACCCCAACCAAACGCAACACGATAGGAATGAAGAGAAGATTCTGAAAATGTATTTATGTTTTTTATATCAGTGAAGGGGAAACACATTTTACCATAATAACTTAAAAACCAACACAATTCCAGCTATCGGTATAATCGCAAATGCAATTAGATCGAGTTTACTATGTTTATAACAGATTCCGCTAGCAGAAACGCAACTGGAAATTATTTTTATTATTTTATGGTAGTAATCCCTAGAAATGTGCTTTAGTAAAATGTGAGGTGTTAATAGTGTATCTCTCTGCCTTTACGGTGTTGTTTATTCAGTTGCTACACATGTGCAGCTTTGTTTATGTGTTTCAAGCGTGCCTCCTAGTTTTGTAATTGTGCTTTATTCCCTAAAAATTAGTAAAATACTTAAAAGGTGTGAAAAGGAAGCGTCCTGGTGAAGAAACTACAGATTCAGAGAGAAAAAGAAAAGCAATACTGATAAACAGAGGCGGACTGGATCAAAAATTCTTACCCTGGAAAATTTGTAGTGGCCTCATACTATGGTTTATGGCCAAAATCACACCTGCCTCTGGCCCACCGGGGTTTCCCCGGTAAGGCTTATGGCCAGTTCGCCTCTGTCGATAGAGATAAAATATGAAATTGTGAAACGCTTTGAGCGAAATGAAAGACCATGCGATATTGCATGTGCTACAGACCTAAATGAGGCAACGCCGAGAATTACGAAGAATGCAGAGAAAATAAAAAAAAAAAAAAACTTTCATAGCAGGAACAACTCAAAGTGTAATTAAAATCCATTAGATTAAGACACAAAGAATTGGAAGAGATGGAATGGCTATCATCTGTTTGGCCAGAAAATCAAACAAAAAACAAGTTTGCTTACGATAGAAGCAAAAGCATTAGCAATATTTTATTACGTAATAGTTGTAATAAAATACGTAAGTATTTTATTATGATTATTTATTGTGTTTGGTAATTTTTTCATTACAAATGTGTGTTCATTCTTGCGTGGTCGGCACCTAACCCTATTTTTCCCATAGGTCCTGTTGTTTATATTGCACGATTTTGCATTGCACGAGGGTTTCTAGGAACACAATTATCGTGCTATACGAGGACTGACTGTACAGAAAACAATGGGCCCAACACCAAACTTTGTGGGACTCCACCAATAACATCATCCATGAAGAGCAGTGTCCATTTATTACCACTCTTTGCCGTTTCCCACTCAACCGTCCCTTTATCCATTGCAGCAACTTGCCTTTAATGCCATACCACTCCAATTTGTTCAGCAGTCTTCCATATGCAACAGTATCAAAAGCTTTCTGAAATCCAAGTATATGATATCAAAATTATTTTGTGCATCCATTTTCCTTTGTGACCACACTGTAGTATCCAATAAAATTGGTCAGACAAGGCTTCCCTTTAACAAATCCATGCTGTGTCTGAACTATTATTGCAGTCTTGTCTAGGTGATCCTGTATCACCTCTAACTCTTATCCCAGGATGAAATTTCCATCCCCAAGAAATTTAGAATTCAAAGTGGGGGAAGAACTACATATTGTGTTGTATTTCTTACTTTATTTTTTTATTTACTAATATTGCAACATTATTAGTAATTGTCTACTAATACTGTTGTTTATATTAAGTTTCTACTTAGCTAAATCATGCACCAAAAAACTTTTTGTGATTTGGCTTGTGTTCCTAACCATCATTTATGATATTGTTTCTGTGGGGAAATGCATTTCGAGTTTCTAATAACGAACTTACAAATGAACTTCTGGCAGAAGGAAGACTAGTTTTGGTAAGCTTGGCAAGGGGAAAGGAGATCAAAGTGTGCAACAGAGCTAGCCTGCTTAGATGCTAGACTATTGGACTCTGACTCCAGCTGTACAATTTATAAAGAGACAGAGAAAATGAAATATCTCAGTGACACAGTATCCAATAGTGCTTGTAGTGATATTAATATTTGATTTTTGTTTTGAATAGGGATTGTTTTGTTTGTTTGTTATTTGGTTTTTAGGAGCATTAGCAACTAAGGCCATATTGCTCCGGGATATGCGGTGATTATTCCCTGACCTTCCCGCATCCTCCGTATTTGGTGGTGACGGGCTCGAATCCCGGTCTAATCAAGAAGCGTGTGCTACGCACTGCTGCTCCTTCCCACCTGGCTACGGAGGCGCCTTTTGAATAGGGATAAATTAATATGGTAAGTTCAGTTATTTAAGTAGCTCAGCAGAAAAAGCATTAGTGAACTTAATGAAGAAGAAATCCAGTATGATATGTGCAGGGAGTTCCCATTTTACAAACATCTGATTTGCAAAGTTTGATCTTACCAACAAAAATTTTTGACACTGGATATTAAATTTACACTCCTACCTTGATTATACAACTTCATGCAACTTCAAGAAGCATTACTTTCTGAAAGTGAAATTATTAAAAATGAAATATTTTCAACTTTATGTGCTGTATTTAACATGTTTAACAATTTAGAACATGTAGTAAAAGTACAAATTACAAATACTACTGCCTGTCACATAAAAAAAAAAAAAAAAAAATTATATTTAGAATAGTTTAAGTTATTGCCCCAGGAAACTATTTTTTATTCTTTTTGAAGTCACTTCATTTTTCTAGTGATAACTAATCAGAAGCTTTCTGATGGTTGTATTGCAGATGTATGGGGTATGAAGAGTTTCCATTAGGAAAGTCATGCTGCAATATGACTTGTAATTGTAAACATAAGCTAGAAACATAAGCCAAGTGTAAACATACACTAGAAAAGTGTACTTCTGAAACTGATTATTTCTATTTAAATTATACAGTAATAACTGTTCTCTGTACACAACTCCAAAGTCACTTGCTAAATTGTAGTGCTATAGTGATTTCTCTTTCTAAGAAAAAATATTCTTGTTTACAAGTATCTCTTATTAAATCACAAGCATAGCTCATCAAATGCAATACACTAAAATATTTAAAATATGTACTGCAGTGTGTGACATACTGCAGTATATATTTTAAATATTTTAGTGTTACAAAAGTTTTTAAAGTTTCAAGTTTTGTTATTTGGACATAGATAATACATAAATCCTACAATTATATCAGCACCTGTGCATTTTTTGGGAGTGAGCACTTAATTAATTTGAAGTAGTCATGAATTGGGAGCACTTTTCTATGGGTAAAACGCTCCCAATTTATAAACTACTTTTCAGGAATGCAGGGTATTCGTAGATCAGGAGGCTACTGTATTTTAAATAAAGTTTGGACAACATACATTACATTCACTTTGAGTAAACAGAAATGGAGGTCAATTAAATAGTGTCAAAAGAAACTCGGCTTGCAAAATAAATGCAGTTAAGAACTGTTTACTTTATTCTATGAAAACTGAAGAAGTCATAAAAGCAATTTAAAAGAAAAGCCTAGTGCTAAATTTTATAACTTCTGCATTGCTGAAAATTAATTTTATGAAAGCTACTCTACTGTACAGAAAGCAGCAATTCTTAGCCTTTTTATCTCCATCAGGCATCCAACACATTAGGGACACAAAAGGAGGACATAAACACACAACACTGATTTTAAAAAATGTTCAATGCATGCACAAATTTTAATAGCAGAAACTGAAATGCATAAGGGACCTATCTGTAAACATATGCTCAATATTTCCAAATTAAAGATGTACAATGTCTGAGGCAAGAAAATGTCTCAAAATATTCCTGCACAAGTACCTCATCTAGCACCTGGAAATACATCTGTGGGAACCACACTAAGAATTACTGCTGCAAAGGTTTAGGTAAAAATCAGTCAATCCAGGGATTCAAGGGCATGTTTTTATCTGACAGGAAACCACACATTTCCTTCACATATTTTCCATAAAACCATAAGTCTGCTTTAATTTTAGATGAGTTATGCAACATCAAGAATGAATGCATATTTAATGAATTGTTTTTTAAGAATTGCTACGGGCAGTTTTTTCTGGTGCAGTTTATGTCAGCCTGGATAGGTACATTTGCATATATACAGTGAAACTTCTCCTAACGGACACCTCTCATTAACGGACATCTCTCTACAACGGCAATTTTCAAATTCCCCAACTCATCTCCATTGGTTTTAACGTGTTTGCAGCTTCTATCTAGCGGACATTCTCTGTAACGGACGTGGACAGGCAATCTGCACTGTTTCGTTTAGATTAGCACTTAATTTGATCTCCCCATAACGGACAGTGGGCGAACTCACGGCCCTTTTTCTAGGAACATTTCTTCCATGTATTTCCTCAATCGTGTGTTTATTTTCTATTTCCAATTCTCTGAATTTTATCAAGGTTTACGTCGCGGTCCTAAACCCTTTTTCAAGAATTTTAAGGCATGTGTAAAACTTCTGATGAATTCGGTGTGTGCAGGGGGGGGGGGAATATGGTCGGCCTTTCGTCTTTTCAGTTTCAGTTTTGTTCAGTGTCGTGTGAAGCGCACAATGTTTTCTCGTAAACATTTAACTTTAAAAGATAAAGTCAAACTCATTAATGCATATGATCGGCAAAAAAATAGTGTTCGCAATCTCGCTGCAAAATTCAAAATCGGGAAGACGCAGGTAAGCGACATCCTAAAGGATAAAAATGAACTGCTCAAACAATTTTGGCAACACGGAAATGATCAGGTTCAAAAATCATTCCCGAAAACTGTTGGACTTCAAATTTGTCGCGCACGTGCTAAAAAAATTCCCATTAATGTGCCTATTATTAGGGAAAAGGCTTTGGAGGTTGCGAAATCTATGGGAATAAATGAGTTCAAAGCTTCTGTGGGATGGCTAGACAAGTTCAAAACTCGGCATAAAATTTCTTGGAAAACCGTAAGTGGTGAAGGTGGATCTGTTGATACTGGGGTTGTAATAGAGTGGACCGTCAAATTGGAAGATTTATGTCGTGATTTTGAAGCTAAGGATATTTATAACTGTGACGAAACAGGGTTGTTTTTTTAAAGCTCTTCCTGAAAAAACAATGAGTCTTAAAAACGAAAAGTGCCAGGGCGGAAAAATTTCTAAGTAATGCTTGACTGTACTATTGTGTACAAATATGCTGGGAGACTTTGAACAACCTCTTGTTATAGGAAACCCACAAAATCCTCGTTGTTTCAAGGGCATAAAGTTGAATCTTTTGGATGTTGACTGGAAGTCTAATAAAAAAGCGCGGATGACACGAGATATCATGAGCGAATGGATAAGTCACTTTAACCAAAACATGATTCGTCAAAACAGAAAAATGATTCTTTTCATGGATAATGCTGCATCTCACCCGCACATTGAATTGTCCAACATTCAAATCATTTTTCTGCCACCAAACACATCTGCAGAGTGTCAGCCCTTGGACCAAGGGATAATAAAAAATTTTAAACTTCACTACAGAAAACGTGTTTTAAGACATCTCATTGCAAACATGAACGATGTAACATGTGTGAGTGACCTTGCAAAGAAAATCAGCATCCTAGATGCGATTCAATGGATTTCCTTTTCAGTAAACGCAATTAGAAAACTGTTTTGTAAAGTCTGGCTTCTCAAACGCAAAAATTGAAGTTGTGAACAGCAATGTGGAGCACCAAGAAGAACAAGAACTTCAACATCTACTGATAATGTACGATACTTCTGCTACAAGTGACCCTTGCTACAAAGATATAGACTCAAACCTCACTACAGAAGATGGTGCTCTAGATATCAATGACATTATCATTGATATTTACAAGAAGTTCCTCATGAGGATGAAGAAATGGAAGGAGGACATTCTGTGAAAGAAAATATTAATGACGAACCACTGATGAAAATAGAAGAAGCGCTCATACAAATCAATTGTTTAAAAATGTTTTTCGCCGCTGAAGAAGATACTGAAAGGACTTTCGATGGTTTCTTCACTCCAAACAAATGTTGAAAACAAAATTATCAGCCGGAAGAAGGTGCAGAAGAAAATAAGTGATTACTGTATGTATTTTTCTTAAGATAAAGTCATAATATGCATAGCACAATTGTATGTATATTATTTACAAAAATATTGTGCAAAATCTGTATATAATTTAATTTAATTTTACATTAAACATTTAATGATTTTTCTTTATCTCGTGTATGTAATTGTATATTATTTACAAAAATATTGTTCAAAATCTGTATATATTTTAATTTAATTTTACATTAAATGTTTAATGATTTTTCTTTATCTCTTGTGTATGTAATTGTATATTATTTACAAAAATATTGTTCAAAATCTGTATATATTTTAATTTAATTTTACATTAAACGTTTAACGATTTTTCTTTCTTTCTTTTTTTTTTTTTCTCCCTCAGACTTCTTGTTAGCAGACACCTCTTTAACGGACACATTTTCGTTCCCCATGGCTGTCCGTTAAAGGGAAGTTTCACTGTATGTGAATGTGCCTATTGTCTTCACCACATCTGTCCACCCATCCACATATACAACAACTCTACTCACAGTGAACAATGAAATTTTATATTTGGGTGTTATACTCATTTTACAATAGTTGGAGCAATGCAAAGACCTTGGGAAATAATAACTTGGGAAAACTAGAAAGAATTTATTACGTTATTAAAAAAAAAAAAAAACAGAAGAACATAGATAATACATAAATCTATGAATCTATTATTGTTGACTAATAAGAAAGAAACAAAAAAATATTTGGCCATATTTTAAGCTTCTAATCACTGTGGTCTGAAAGTCACCCCCGCAAAACAACCAACTGCATTTATTTTTTTTTTTTATATTACTATCATTACGCATATGATTCTTTTATTTTTAAGTCTCTATATTATCTGCTAAGCAGAAAAATAATTAGTTAAAACATTAATATCTATGATATAAGTGTGTAACAAAACACAGTCCCAATGCAAATAATTATAATTATGTAACTTTCTCGTAGGCACTTGCTTATGGATTAAGAAAGACGCTTAACATGTAATGAGGATACATACCTGCAAAACAGAATTCATATCCACATTGGTTCCTATAAATTTATTTTGGTGCCTATAATGAAAACATTCATGAGACTGAAATTAAAAGGTAGTTTCTACAACATACAAACAATAAATAAAAGTAAACTCCCATTACAGTGCTTCTGATGCAACCGAAAGAGCACTATAAGCAAGAAGGCATTAAGTACAATTCCCTTTTTCTTTTTTGAGGGCATTAAGTAGGATTCCCTTTTTCTTTTTTGAGGACCATTTTTCGTATTTCATTAACAGTTTGGTAGATAACACTGATTTTTCTATAAAAGTAAAACCTCACTAAAAGTGAGAATTTACTTTTATATATGACAGGGAAAATAAAAATAAAAAGAAATAAAATAAATAAAATAAAAAAAAATACTATAATAAAATAAAAATGTGATATTAAAAATACAAATGCTTCAATAACAAGTTACAGCCAAAACATTTAGTCATGATATTATGCAGAACTTGTATGTCACATCAGTTAAAACATTCTAACTTACATTAGTCTTACATTTCCTATCATTACAATTGATAGGAAACTTACTAGATAGTCCTCAGTATACTGAGGATCTATGTGCTTGGTGTTCTGCAGACTTTCTCCTGCCATAAGTTAACATATAGGCTAGTCTTTGTAAGAGTTGATAAGCAGGGGAGCACCTGCATACATTTTGATTTTAGCAGACAAGCCTTACCCCATTTAGTCCATTAAAATAAGGTTTTGCTGTTCTGCTTTTGAAAATGATTGGTGGATGTGGATACATGAAAGTTGTTTCTGTATCCACCAATCATTTTCAAATGCAGAACAGAAAAACCTCATTTTAATGGACTATATGGGACAGGGCTTGTTTGCTAAACTCTTAACATATACAAGTGCATCCCTACTTATGAACTTTTGGAGATACAAACAAAGCTGATCGTTAGTGTTTGTGCATGTGCAGCCATCACTATTCCTCAGTTTGTTAGGTTATTGCAATCACATTTGATGTACATACATTGTCGGGATAGTGCATTTATTTTTTGCATGAACCCATATCATGTCTGATAAATGAAGGAGTATGGTGGCTGACGTTGCTAGTAAGAAGCGTTGTACTTATGATGGATAAGAAAGTAGAAATAATAAATAAATGTGAAGGCAGTGAAAAAAATGACAGATGCTGGTGTATGCATGCACAAATCAATCAATGGTGGCAACGATTCTGAAGGACAAAGAATAAATCCTCGAACATGTAAAAAGTGCTGTGCCAATGCAATCATTATCAACTTTTAGTTATACAATCAGTGGATCAGAATCAACATCTAAGGAAGACTTGAAGGCAAGGTGAAAATATTTCTGATAAAACATTTACTGCAAGCCATGGATTTTGTTTTGAATAGGGATAAATTACTATGGTAAGTTCAGTTATTTAAATAGCTCAGCAGGTTTCATAAATTCACAATTCTTTCAAATCTATATAACATCAAAGTGACATTGTTATTTTGGATTTTATTGGAGCATCAGCAAGTATGGCGATAATGTGCCAAAACCAGGTCATATAAAAGAGAACAGTTAATATTTTAGTTACCTCAAGAATTAGGTCACTACATCTTGATGTATAGTAATAAAAATATGCAAAAAATTTATATAGCAGTAAATTTTAAATAGCTGTAAAAATATTTAAATTTTAAATACTAAAAACAGCTGATACATTGACATTGTTGGATAAAAGCTGACTAAGTGTATAAGGCTCAGTCAGATGGCTAAAAGCAGTAAAATTCAAACGATGTTCGGGCCTATAAAGTGGACACTGATAAAATATGTCTTATGGTTCAAAAGGTGTCAGATTGCTCACACATAGGAGAGCTATCCGCCCTTAGCAGTAATAATGAGTAAAATGACTTGTGTCCTATGCAGAGATGAGCAAGAACAACTTCCTCTCTGCGGTTCCTGTGCAGACTACACTGTCAGAGTTTAATTACAGACTTTATCTGATAGAGCTTGTTTGTAACCTGCCCATGCCAAAATTGTTGCCACTGAAAGAGTAATCTTTTGTGTATTAATTTCCTGTAGTCTGCATAGCATAGCAGACTAACAGGATATGGTTGTTCTGGGGTTGCAGTCACCTGGATGCAGCATCGACCAGTTCATTAGCCTTGCTCCCAGTGTGGTTTGGGATCCAGCAGAAAAGGATGTCAAAACAACACTCAAAAAGAAAATGCAAGTTCTGCTGGACCCAGGTCAGGGATGGATGAGGAATATACCTCATCCCTAGTATAAAACACACATTTTTCGTAATTGTGGGTTTTAATGTGGCCCAAGGATAATTCAATAGCATAAAACTCTTCTGAGTACAGTCAGTCCTTGTATAGCACGATAGTTGTGTTCCTAGAAACCCTCGTGCAATGAAAAATCGTGCAATATAAACAACAGGCCTTATGGGAAAAATAGGGTTAGGTGCCGACCACCCAAGATTGAACACTTATTTGTAACCAAAACATTACCAAACACAATAAATAATCGTAATAAAATACTTACGTATTTTATTACGACTATTAAGTAATAAAATATTGCTAATGCTTTCGCTTCTATCGTAAGCAAACTTGTTTTTTGTTTGATTTTCTATCCCAACAGATGACAGCCGTTCCATCTCTTCCAATTCTTGTGTCTTAATCTAATGGATTTTAATTACACTTTGAGTTGTTCCTGCTATGAAAGTTGTTTTTATTTTCTCTGCATTCTTGGTAATTCTCGGGGTTGCCTCATTTAGATCTGTAGCACGTGCAATATCATTTCTGATATTGCACACGTGCAATCGTGTCTTTCATTTCGCTCAAAGCGTTTCACAATTTCATATTTTTTCTCTATCGACAGAGGCGAACTGGCCATAAGCCTTACCGGGGAAACCCCAGTTGGCCGGAGCGATTTTGGCCATAAACGCTAGTATGAGGCCACTATAAATTTTCCCGGGTAAGAATTTTTGACCCAGTCCACCCTCTTTTTATCGATATTGCTTTTCTTTTTCTCTCTGAATCTGTAGTGTCTTCACCAGGACGCTTCCTTTTCATACCTTTTAAGTATTTTACTAATTTTTAGGGAATAAAGCACAATTACAAAATGAGGAGGCACACTTGATACACATAAACAAAGCTGTGCGCGTGTAGCAACTGAATAAACAACACCGTAAAGGCAGAGATACACTATTAACACCTCACATTTTACTAAAGCACATTTCTAGGGGTTACTACCATAAAACAATAAAAACAATTTCCAGTTGTGTTTCTGCTAGTGGAATCTGTTATAAACTGGTAGTAAACTCGATCTAATTGCATTTGCGATAATACCGATAACTGGAATTGTGTGGTTTTTTACATTATTATGGTGAAATGTGTTTCCCCTTCACTGATATAAGAAACATAAATACATATTCAGAATCTTCTCTTAATTCCTATCGTGTTGCGTTCGGTTGGGGTGATTCTGTGTTCGACTGCCATTTCTTGTAAACACAAAGGCGAATCGTGCATAAGCGAATTCGGTTCGTGTTATATAAGATATCGTTCCCCTATTTATAAATCGTGTATGATCGAATTCGTGTAATGTAAACGCGTGTTATACGAGGACTGACTGTATATGCTGCACCTGTCAGGTACCTTCTCAGATATAATGTTATTTGGGAAGATGGCAGCAGACCTGACAGATTACTCTGATCTCGAGCCATCACTGAAGACAGGCAAGTCAGAGTATTCAGCCCAGTGGGCAGCATAGAATTGTTGGCAGACAAAATTCGGAGTGGTGGTCTTCCCTCACTCGAAATAGAGAAGTTGTATGACGACGTTCGAGCATGTCAAGGTGGAAGCAGTTGCCTTGGTGATAGGGCAACGTTGTTTACCATGATGTTAAACCCTGTGAGCAGCTCTTGGACACAAATACTAAAGGGACGGTTAGCAGCCTGACAGATGTTATAGAGCTTTTCCCATTGTGGCTCAAAAACGGGCGTCCTGTGGGATGGTCAGGCAGGATTTTAGTTTTAATGCATACTCTAGAGACAACTGTTTCCTACAAAGTGATAATGATGGCTCATATGATTCAACATAAAGATGGACTGAAGATGTTCCAATAATAAAGTGGATCGGTTGGCACCCCAAGAGTTAGATGAGAATGCAAGCAGATATTCAAGCCTCTCATGCACTTTGCATGCAGTTGAGGGATGTGTTGCCGAAAAGTCAACTTTCTATCAAATACAAGCCCCAAAAATAGTTTCAGGTACTACTGGAATAACATTTTGCCCAAGTCTCAGTTCAGGTTCAGAGTGAAGATAGTTCTTGCAGCAAAAATGTACACAAACAGTCTTTTGCAGGGAGAACCATAAGCAATTATTCACTGCTCATAAGATCAGGTGGTCAATGGCATGTTGCAGTTGTCTCTCAATTATCTTCATGTTACAGGATTGAGAGAATACGCTAAAATCATCAACAGAGAGGGCATGGTTTACAGTTGGTGGAAGTTGTTCTGTGACAGAATTTACTTTGATAGCAAAAAGTAGATGATGTTGTAGAGCACATATCATATTTCAAGGACAAAAGGTGACATTGCACACATTGGCAAACCTCACTACAGAAGATGGTGCTCTAGATATCAATGACATTATCATCGATATTTTTCAAGAAGTTCCTCATGAGGATGAAGAAATGGAAGGAGGTCATTCTGTGAAAGAACATATTTTTTCCAACATTGCCCTGTACTTATTAAGTACAGGGCAATGTTGGAAAAAAGTTGCAAGTTAGGATTGAATTTGAAGGTATCTGCAATTCTGCCCAGACAAAATAGGAGGAAGTACATGTTGAGAGCCTTGTCAATCAATCCAGCCCTGGAGAGAATGTGCACAGCACATGAGGTAGAATCTTTCTCAGTATAGTCTGTGCTTGTTAACAGGAGACTGTTTTTACAGGGATGGAATACAGTTAAACAGAAAGGGTGCAAGATGTTTGTTATTTGGTTTTTGGGACCATTAGCAACTAAGGTCGTATTGCTCCGGGGATATGCGGTGGTCATTCCCTGACCTTTCCGCATCCTCTGTATTTGGTGGGCATGGGCTCAAACCCCGGTCTAATCGAGAAGCATGTGCTAAGCACTGCTGCTCCTGCTCCTGCCCACCTGGCTACGGAGGTGCCTAGGGGTGCAAGAATATTTGCAGATGCTATCAAGGCAATGATAAGTGGGCTGGAAAAGTGGTAGCTTGGGAGGATACACAGACTAATAGATTAACTGGAGCCACAGGCACAGGTGAAGGTGATTCTTGCACTGCTTCTATTGGAAAATGCAGCAGCCTGGAAAGCAAGGTGTTAAGGATTTCAGGCCCTGCTGTGGGTTATCATGGAACAAGTGAATACAAGAGATGTGTAAGATTAACTAACAGTAAGAACATGTGCATGTACACTAAGGCCAGGGGCATTGTAAATATATTCAATGAATTTGAAGTAAAGATTAGGTCATCATATGCAGACACTGTAGATATAGCAGCAGGGACATGGTGTAACTCAAACATAAGTGATGCCGAATTAGAATATGGGGAGTACAGTTTATACAGGAATGATGGCAAAGTTATGCTCTTAGTGAAGAAGCATATTAAATATATGGTAGCGCATCCCGTCGACAGGGGTGACCAGTGAAATGTTGAGTCATGTTGGTGTGATAACTGAGTAAACAAAAATTGAGATTAGGAGTGTGTTATAGGCCTGATGATTGTGATGAGTATAGCAAACAGGTATACACAGAAATAGTGGGCCAGTAAATCAGAATGTCTTATAATGGAATATTTTAACTTTCCAGATATTGACTGGAATTTGAATTGGTCACTCACACACTAGCGAGACTTTAGCAAATTTCTTGGATAACTGTTTTCTAAAGCAGCACATTAGAGAGGCAACAAGAGGAAGCAATATAATTGATCTGATTATCAGCAATGATTCTATGTGCATTAAGAATCTGCAGGTAAAAGACCCACTGGGTGGCAGCAATCACAGTGTAATAATGTAGAATTTAATTAAAGAGATAACTACTGTCAGAGACACCTCCGTAGCCAGGTGGGCAGGAGCAGGAGTGCATAGCACACGCTTCTTGATTAGACCAGGCTTTGAGCCTGTGACCACCAAATACGGAGGATGCGGAAAAGTCAGGGAATGACCACCGCATATCCACGGAGCAATATGGCCTTAGTTGCTAATGCTCCTAAAAACCAAATAACAACAACAACAACAACTACTCTCAAGGGTAAAGAGAAAGGACATAATTGTTCTAAGAGTGACTACAATAGTCACAGTTTTTAAATTAAATGCAGTAGGACCAACTGATGATGTGACGTTAGCAACAGCAAATTCTATACGGGAAGCATTCAGGGAAGTAATCAAAGAAGATACTAGACTTCTCATATACCAATGAAGAAATACTGCTCAAGGCTTGGGACTTTTTTTAATTTTTTTTATTTATGAAAACTCCAAGCGCGAGAGGTATTAGAACCAACAATACTTAGTACCGTGCATGGGTTGGAGGTTGAGAAGAGGAAAGAAGATAATTGTTGACATTAGCATTATTTGAGGCATATGATGCAAGAAAGCAAGCTTATACAGCATCAGCCAAAAAAAAAAAAAAAAAAAAAAAAACTCTTCCCGTTTCACCCATCTGGTCCCTCCAGATGTTTGTCCAGATCAACCTTAAATTTATTTAAGCTATCAACTTCTACAACAACAACAACATATGGAAGTCTGTTCCAGCAAACAACTACCAGCTGGCTAAAGGCAAACTTCTGTACATCTACTCTACAACTCTCTTTCCTCAATTTGAATCTAAGCCCCCTCAGGTTCCTTAATCTGAGCAAGTGGAAGTATCCTGTCAGCATTGAGCCTGCTCAAACCATTCAACACCTTACACACCTCGAACAGATCACCTCGCAGGTGCCTAGTCTCCAGATGCTGCAAATTGCAGAACTTAAGCCTTTCTTCATAAGCACACCCATCGGTTCCTCTCACCAATCTTGTTGTTCTTCTCTGTACTCATTCTAGACTTGAACTTCTGTACACTGTAATTTTCAGGTAATACATATGAAGGAAGGTTGTTCCAGAAAATGGCAGTTGAATGAATAAACGAGGAAGATGTAAACTTGGTTCTGTGAGTTTGACGTTGGATAGTAAATGGATGTTGGCTGATGGCAGCACATGTTCGGACTGTTTTGAAAGAGAGAGTGGGAATTATAGAAGCCAATCCAGAAGAACAGTGCCCATGGAAGTATCTGTAGAAAATGCATGCAGCAGAAACAGTATATCTATGAGAGAGAGAGTGGATTGATATTGATATTTATTAGTTAAAGCGGTCCGAGTCAACCAATGGCAACCCCACTAGATAGAGAGTGGAGAGATTCTGTTGGAGATGAGCTATTAATTAACCTAACTACCCTCTTTTAAATGGAATCTAGAAGCCTGAGAGAAGTTTTGGAGGTGCCACCCTAGATGTGGGAATAATATCTATGGTAGGGCAGATTTGCAATTTGTACAGAGTGAACAGCTGTTTGGAAGAAAAGTAATGCCGAGAGCGAAAGAGAAAACCAAGTTTTTTTAGATGCAAAGGAAGCAATATTTGTAATGTGCTTGTGTCAAGAGAGATTAGAAGTCAGAGTAATCCCCAAAAGAGATATATCATTTTCCCTAGAAATCAGTGTCACCAAAGATAAGCATAGGAGCAGAAGAATCCTTTTTGCGAGATATAAGACAAGACAGAATGAACAGCTGTTTGAAAGATTAAAATCAACTAAGTTGTCTTTGCCCCACTGGAGAATTACCTGGAGATCGGCATTTAAGGAACTGGTAGCAGATATTCGAGAAGCTGAAGCTGATTGAGCAGGGCAAGGTTTTTCAAAATGTAAAGTGGAATGCAATGTGGTATCATCAGCAAAACTATGGATAGGATTTCCAGTCAATGGAAGGAAGAAGGTCATTAATATACAAGAGAAAAAGAGTGGGGGAAAGAACTGAACCTTGGGGGACACCAGCATCAGTGGAGAAGTTAGAAGACAGAGAGTCATCAACCTCAGTGAGCGAGCGGTCAGAGAGAAAACTGGATAACCAATTACAAAAAACAGTTGGCAAACCATAAGATGGAAGCTTGTTTAGAAGACCTTTATGCCAAACATGATTAAAAGCCTCTGAGATGTCAAGAGCAACTGCTTGTGGTTCACCAAACTTCAATCGAATTTGTCCATAAATGGGAAACACAAGCCAGAATATCACCAGTGGATCGACACTGACGGAATCCACACTAGTCCCAGGGGCTCGCATCTGGTGAGTATGGGCTTGGCACACCCAGGGTTCTCAGCTGGATATCATAAATCTTCTCTTCCTTGGTGATTCCCTTTTATTTCTATCTCTCTTTCTCTCTCTCTCTCTCTCTCTCTCTCTTGGTGTAGTTCAGAAATTTTTTTTTTTTGCTGGTGCGGCATAAGCCTCAGGCTTCGTTGCACCATATGACTAATAATAATAATAATCTTGATCAGCTGGGTCAGTGTGACTAGAAAACTGAAGCCAGCAGGAGTTGTGAACATTACAATCACTCTTAGGAAAGTTGGACTAGAGAAAGTCAAGTTGCAAAGAGAGAAGTCAAAGAGCTCCAAGTGATTAGTGGAGTTGGGAGAACGGTAGAGAAAACAGATGAATTTCACAGAATGAGGTTATTATTTGGTTTTTTTTAGGAGTATTAGCAACTAAGACCATATTGCTCCGAGGATATATGGTGGTCATTTTCTGACCTTTCTGCATCCTCCGTATTTGGTGGTCACGGGCTCGAACCCTAGTCTCATCAAGAAGCGTGTGCTATGCACTGCTGCTCCTGCCCACCTGGCTACAGAGGTGCCACAGAAATGAGGTAGAAAGACTTTAAGCCAGAGAAGATCGAAAAGAGGAGATTCCAAATTACCAAATCTCTGACAGGGAATATCAGAATGGACATATGCACAAGTACCACTTTGAGGCAAAAGGAATCATACAGTGAATAATTTGGGCAACTGAGATGAGCAGTAGTTGAATCAACCAATAACTGAGATTCTGTCAAAAAAAAGTACATGGGATTTGGCAGACTGCAAGTAGAAATGGACATCGTTGAGATTAGAATTGAGAACACGTATATTTGTGAAATGAACTAGGTAGTGTTTGGGAGGTTTAGGTCTTTTCACAGATAAGCTTACTCTATTAGTTTGACAATTCATGGTGTATTCAATAGTAAGAAAAAGTGAGGGGGACATGCTGTATGAAGAAATGAAATTTTGGATATGGCATACACATGGTAAGAATATACCCAGATCCTTGACATAACGTGGCCTCGACAATGCCCCTCTCCACATGCACACTACTCAGACTCCCTCCAGTCACTATCTGGCAGAGCAGAGGTAGCAAGATTATACTCTAACTGATCTGGAAGCCTTACTTCACTGTTAGGAAAGTTGGGCTGAAGAGGAAGTCAGAGTTCCAAGTGATTAGTGGAATTGGGAGAACGGTAAAGACAACAGATGAATTTGACAGAATGACGCAAGAGAGATTTCGAACCAGAGAAGATTGAAAAGAGGAGATTCCAAATTACCAAGTCTCTGACAGAAAATAATGGAATGGACATATGCACAAGTACCACCATTGAGGCAAAAGGAATTATACACTGGAATCATAAAGGAATATTTTTACTGTGAATAATCTGGGCAACTGAGATGAGCAGTGGTTGAATCAACTGATAACTGAGATTCTGTCAGAAAAAGTACATAGGGTTTGGCAGACTGCAAGTGGAAATGGACATTGTTGAGATTACAAATGAGACGATGTATATTTCTGAAATGAACTAGGAAGTGTTTGGGAGATTTAGATCTTTTCACAGATAAATTTGCTGCTCTATTAGTTTGACAATTCATGGTGTATTCAACAGTAAGAAAAGGTGGAGGGGGACATGCTATATGAAGTAATGAAATTTTGGACATAGCATACATATGGTAAGAATATACCCAGATCCTTGACATAATCCCTTCACCCCTCCTGTCCTGGCTGTCCTTCCTGTATACACTGTATTCTCCATATTCAAAAACAGCCTCACTTATGTCTGAGTTACACCAAGTCTCTGATATCCCTACATTGTCTGCATGTGATGACTTAATCAGTACTTCAAATTCATCAAGTTTATTTACAATGTTCTTGGCATTAGCTTACATGCAAGTATATGCACTTGATGTCAATGCGTTAACTGTTGATGACCCTGCACGTTGCTGACTGACTGAATGGGTATTTTGCATCTACATTCACACGAGGAATTCTTTAAAGTAGAGAATGTCAGAAGTTTATCAAACTCTAACAGGGAGCTAAATGACTGTGCAAACTGTAATGAAATTCTTAAAGCTGAACATAAAAAAAAGGCACCTGGGATGGAAGGGAGGCATCAGAGGTATGCAAACCTTTAGCCATAATTATGTGAGCATCCTTGGGTTCACGGGAGGTCCCTAAGCACTGGAGATGTGCAAAAGTATCCCCAGTTCATAAATGGGATCAAAATGTGACAGGAGTAATTACAGACATGTTAGCTTAACATTTCTTCTATGATGCAGTGACCAAGGAACTGGATGCAAAAATAATTTTCATATCATATACTTGGATTTCAGGAATGCTTCGGATACTGTAGCACATAAGACTGCTGTATTAACTGGAGCAATGTGGCATTAATGGAAAATTACTGCTGTGGATAAAGGAATGGTTAAGTGTAAGAAGACAGACAGTGGGCACTGCTCTTTGTGGACTAATGTTATCAGTGGAGCTCCCTAGGGTTCAGTGCTGTGTCCATTGTTGATTTCAATATTTATTAATGGCATTGATAAAGGTATATCAGGATTAATGTCAAAGTTTGTATATGACACAAAGGCTGACAAGGTGATTAATCAGTATGAGCTACTGCAACAAGATCTAAGAAAACTGGATCGATGGGCTGAGAAATGGATGTTGAAGTTTAACTGACAAATGCAAGGTACTGCATGGGTACCAGTAATCCTAGAGTAACTTATCTACTATTCAGTAATACACTCAGGGTAATGGAAAATGAAAAAGACATAGAGATAAATGTGCAGTCAGACATGAAATTCTCTGAGCAGTGCAGACATGCTGCCAGGACAGCTCATGGAGCTTTGTCAATGACATACAGAAATTCTGATAGCAGAGATAAGGAGGTGATTATCATTTTGTACATGGCAAAGGTTAGGAGGCATCTTGCATACAGGTCTGGAGGCATCACTTTAGAAAGTGATGTAGGTCTGCTTGAACAGGTGCAGAGAAGGGCAACCAGATTGGTGAAGGGTACTCTTACATAGAAAGGGCTTCAGTTTTTGGCAAATTGCAGCACTTGCAGAGTGATTTGACTGAGGTGTTTAATGCCTTGAATTTATTGAGTAAGCTGAATGTGAATGGCATTTTTCATCTTTCTGAGATTACACATATGAGGGAGTATAAACTTAAGTTTAGGCAGGATGGTTGCAGGATAGATGTATGGAAGTTTTCCTTCAGTCAGTTGGTGGTTGATTGTTGGGCATAGGCTTCTCTCTGTTGTCGTAGAAATGGATGGTGTGATTAAATTTAAGGAAGAACTAGACAAATTCTTGGTGGGTGTGGATGGGCGAATGTGTAGGGTTTTGTTTTTTTTTTTGGCTGATTCTATTTGAGCTTGCTTTCTTGCATCATTTGCCACTGGTACTACTATTTTCAGTTGTTTTCAGGGATACCAGATGGTGTGGTTATTCACTGCCTTCCACGTTCTCTCTTCCTTCTAAAAATTTTTTAATGGCATTCAAACATGTGAGCTCTTGAATCTGTATTGTTGTGTAAAGTGTTTAAGTGAACTTATGAAAAATGCATAGTTTTTGTTCGTTATACAACAGTTTTCAAAAGTAAAATTAAGTTTATGATATTTTTCATTTCATGTTTTGTGTTGATTATTTAAACGAGGGGAAAAATTTTATGTACACCTTTGACAAATATAAAAAAGCTTTATGTTATTTAACAAATGATCTTCCAAAAATCGGGTATTCCTAAATTTCGAACCTGAAAAAAGGAGAAAGACAGTGATGTTTAGTTTCTGTATAACTTAAGAGGGTGTTAACTGTTACCACTGAATGTTTTCAGCTGATGTAACAACTTTTGTTTAACTTTTCTAACTTTTGTGTTTTCTTTACTTTTGATTGTTTGAGTTTGATTCGTCTGTTTCTTTTGTCTGTCATTTTTCCAGAACACTACAAAAACACAAGGTAATGAAAACCTTTCTCACTGCAGAGTGAATGAGCATATTGGAACGTGACTTGGCAGACGGCTAGGGAAATGATCACGGTCTGCTGTGCCATTGTTTCACAGGTGGTGCTTGATGTATAGTGGCTGCATGTGCAGTCTTGTTATTCAATGGCCACATCTTGTATAATCACATGGATTAAACAAGATCAACCATGTTCGTAAAGAAAACTTTAAAACAATAAATAGATGATTCAGATCAAGAATACCCAAATACTAACATTGATCTTTACTGTTATGTGTCCCTAAATGTACGTTTTCTCTCCGCTTATTCCCTATCCTAAATAGTACCGCCCCATACTTTATACTATTCCACAATGCTCTCATTACTTTGTTGACTAATAATTCAAAATGTGAAAAGCATTTGCCTAGGTTTTAGATTTTTTTTTTTTTTGATTTGGTAGTTGTTGGTGCATCGGCTTCTGTGGCCATATTGCACCTCCCAAGGTTTTTGCAGTACTTTGATCCAAGTCCGAGGCGGGAATCGAACCCGCGACCTTTGGGTTGCCGGGCCTAGGTTTTAGTGAGTGTGTTCCAAATGCATTTTGACCAGTCTCTACTTTATACCAATATAGTTTTAAATTAATTTCTTTCCTTTTTTTTTTTTTTTTTTGTTATCAATTTTTATGAGCAGTCCTCAACAGTCTGATTTATATTTTTAACTAGAGCTTTGCTTAATTTTAAAATGAATCATTTGAAAGAATATTTATCTATTCTAATTAGTTATTTCTATCTGCAAATGGTAATAGGAAAGTATATTTAAAAAAAAATTTTCAAAAAAATTAAAGATAAATTTTACGATCTTTTTAAAAATGCAATTAAGGAGCAAAAAAAGACTGATGTAGTTTAAGAGGTTATGTATATCATAATTCCAAAAATGAGGTTATTTTCAGTCCTATATGCATTATTTTGTTTAGAACTCTTTATAAATGAAATCATTTATTGCCATCCAGTAAAGTAAGCCAGTACAGACAGGCCAGAGGGGCTTACATAATTTGAGCTATAATAATAAAATATAAAATAGATGAATGTGGCTATAATAAAGGTATAAAATAAAATAAAAATATGACAAGCTCAAAGAAACTGGAAATAACAAGTCATTTAATTTCATTATATATTAGTGAAAGACAGAAAGAGAATTTCTACTTACGGTTTTACCATATCACAGAGATTTTGTGCTAGATGTTTGTTTAACATTAAGTTCAGCCCTGGCATTTCTAAACTTGCAGCTCCTGCATGGATATCCCATGCCACAGAAATCAACATTGCACCTGAAACCAAAGATTCTGTTCCACTTTCAACTAAATAGTGTCCCAAGATTATACCACCAAGAGATACCCCTGTAGCAAATATAGGACTATTTGGGTACTTAGATTTTATACGATTCAGAACTTCTTTTATATCTTCAGTATTGGCAGCACAATATGTCCTGGGAGTCTATGAATAAATCAGATATAATATAAAGTTCTATGATTCGTAGTTATAATTTACAAGGAAAAACTTTCAACTAAAAATTTGTGAAGGCATAAAATAAATCTATCTGTGCTGTTATAGTGCTTCTGCCTGACCCCCCCCCCCCCCTACAAAGTTACAAGCAAGATCTCTCTATTTGAAAACACTTAATTTTAATTGTTACTGTAAATTGATCAACTTAACTTGTCCCTCTGACTAATCAGCTTCCAGTACGAAGTATGTAGGGAAGAGTGAATTAAAACAGTTTTTTTTTTTTTTTTTTGAAAGCTATAACATATTTCATGAGATAAGAAGTACATTAACTATACATCAAACTCCAACCTTTTTATATCAAAATACCACCACCACTACCAGTATAAATAACTCCACTGCTGCCTACAGTAGCCAACTCATTCTGTGATTGCTTCATTGTGTGTGTTTATTTATTTATTTTTAGATTAAATACAAAGCACACTCTTCTGGATTTTATCACCTGCTATTGGTAAAGTTAACACCCTCCTAAGTTATACAGAAACTAAACGTCGTTCCTCCTTTTTTCAGGTTCTAAATTTAGGAATACCTGATTTTTGAAAGATCATTTGTTAAATAACATAAAGCTTTTTTATATTTGTCAAAGGTGTACATAAAAATTTCTCCTTGTTTAAATAATCAACACAAAACATAAAATGAAAAATATTATAAACTTAATTTTACTTTTGAAAACTATTGTATAATGAACAAAAACTATGCATTTTTTCATAAGTTCACGTAAGTGCTTTACGATATTGAAAAACAAATTACAATGAAATTTTCATTCAAATGGCACTGCAAAACTTTTAAGTAACATTTTGTTTCTGATAGCATTTTGTTAAGCTTCTTTATGCAAAACAACTTTTCACTTTCCATAAGAAAAATTTTCTGTACTGTTCAATAAATGTATTCCTTTAATCAAGTAGTAAGTTCCGAGAAGAAAAATGCATGAGACGCATATAAATTATCAGAAGACAGAGATGCCTATGGTAGATATAAGACAGTCTGTAATCAAGACACAAAGGATATTAGTCAAGCAAAGGTAGATTACGAGAAATCTTTGGCAAAGGATGCAAAGATAAACAATATTTATCGATATTCAGTAGTCACGGGCTTGAACCCTGGTCCACTCAAGGAACATGTGCTAATGCACTCTCGCTCCTGACCACTCGGCTACGTCAGGCCCTGCAAAGATAAACAGCAAAGACTTCTTTACTTACGTACACTATAGAAGGAAGGGATGAATAAAATTAGTCCACTTGATATCGATGGTTCGATTGTTGATGATTCTGCTGGAGTAGCTCACAAACTGAATGAGTATTTTGCATCCACATTCACACATGAGGAATTCTGTAGGGAAGAGGAGGCCAGAAGGTTATCAAACTCTATCAGAGAGTTAAATAACTGAGAGCAAAGTGGAGGAGAAATTGTTGAAGTTAAACTTAAGGAAGGCAATTGAGGTGGATGGGATCTATCCAGTTATATTAAAGGAGGCAGCAAGGGAAGTAAGCAGGGCCTTAGCCATGATTATGAGAGCATCCTTGGACTCAGGGAAGGTCCCCAATTCACAAAGGAGGATGAAAAGGTGGCATGAATAATTACAGACCTGTTAGTTTAACTTCTCTTCTGGGGAAATAATGGAGTCACTGGTTAAAGAAGTACTGCAGGGTCATCTACATAAGACAGCAGTTATAGTTCAGACACAGCATGAATTTGTTAAAGGGAAGTCTTGTCTGACCAAGTCTTCTCAATCTGATTGGATACAATGATCTTGAAACAGGCCTATGGGGCTGGGAATTTCCATACTATAATAATTAATGATAGACACCAGCCAGGAATTAAACTAAAAATTTACTATACAATGAAATAATATACAATGAAATATGATGCAAATAAAATAAAACACTGATTAAATTATAGTTAAAATATAGTTAAAAACAATAAAATTAATTAAAATAAACTAGGTTAAAAGCGATAAAACAATACAATCTGGAGCTTTCGGAGAACTGCCGTCTCCTTCTTCAACAGCATACTACCAGTGCTAAAACACATCCTTAAGTAGCCGGTCCATGGCACTCATGCACGTGATCATCAGACACATGATCTACATTCTCCATGCGCGTATCGGAAATGGAAGTGGCTCGGGAGCGTGTCAAACAGAAACGGTCATCCCTTCTGAGGACAACTGCCTCAAACAGGGGGTGTAAACGGATCCCCCTGTCCCTATTAATAGTATTGTGACTGGATGAACCGATTCGCAAGCTCTCGAGCCACTTGCGTTCCCAAAATCCATGGGCGCGGTCGGTAATGACCGCGTCTTCAGGGGAGATCCGATGCTGCTTTTCCCAGAAATGCTCTGCCACAGCAGACCTCGCATAGTTAGCAGTCTTGATAGCGGTCGTGTGTTCCCCCAGACGGTTCTTTAAACGTCGGCCCGTTTCCCCCACATAACACTCCTCACAATCCGGGCACTTAATCTCGTAGACCACATTGCTAGTATGGTCCTGGGCTACGGGATCTTTAACTTGGGATATCACTGTGTGCAACCTCCGACCCAGAAGTTGCACACAGCGAGTCTGGCACTCCCGCAATGCCCGTACAATACGTTCTGAAAGGCCCGGATAGTAAGGAATGTATGCAGTAGCCACAGGGGCAGGCCACTCCCTACGATTGGACTCAACCCTATGAATATATTTGTCCAAGACCCTCTGGGGGTATCCACATTTCCTGAGGTCTGCCGTGACTTTGCAAATTTCTATTTCCTTTTCTTCAGGGGTACTACAGTGGGTCCCCACCCTATTCAACAATGCCCTGGCTACACTGTTCTTATGATGACAAGCCTGTGCTGAGCTATAATGAACAAATTGGCCACGGCACATAGGCTTTCTATAGATCGTTGTTTTTAATCTAGATCCATCTCTGCTCACCAAGACATCCAGAAACGGGAGGGACCCAGCTTCTTCCACCTCCGAGGTAAATTGTATAAATGTGGAAAAGCTGTTGAGCATATTGAGCACCTCATCTTCCTTTCCCTTTTTTAAAATAGTGAAGGTATCATCCACATATCTCCTCCACTCGCGCATGGGGAAATTCAACTGATGAAACACCCTAGTTTCCAGTTCCTCCATTGCCAAATTGGCCACAATGGCACTGATGGGGGAACCCATGGCCGTGCCATGGACCTGCTTATACATAACTTTTTGAAACACCATGGTAGTGCTTGCGAGGCAAAATTCCACACCTTTACAAATATCATCAATGCTTAGTAAAGATCTAGCACTAAAGCAATCATCTCGTTCCAAGGCCGATCTTACACAATGCATCCCATGTTCAATGGGGATACATGTGAACAAGGATACCACATCAAACGAAATCATGAGTTCGTCTTCACCTATAGATTGGCTTCTTATAAAGTTCACAAATTCCTTGCTGTTTCTGATTACTAAACTGGAGCGTCCCACTATAGGAGAGATGACTCCAGCTAAAAATCCAGATAAAGCATAAGTGGGACTACCCACAAATGATACTATAGGTCTCAACGGAATGCCCACCTTGTGCGTCTTTGGGAGGCCATAAAACCGAGGTAATCGACAACCTGAGGCATGAAGAGACCAATAAACTTCTTTGGTTATTTTACCAGCCTTATGCCATCCCTGTATAATGTTGTTGACTTGTCTCTCCAAACCAGCTAACGGATTTCGATGGGTAACTTTATATATCTTGCTGTCCTGTAAAAGATCCAGAGCTTTTGCACAATAATCATCCTTATTCAGTACCACTGTGGATCTGCCTTTGTCGGCAGGTAACATTATGATATCCTCATCTTTTCTGAGTTGTCTTAATGCTCTTTCATGTTTATGACTGAGATTAGAATGTGCTGTCCTGGTCTGACTCAAAATAGCCGCAACCCTAACCCGTATCTCATCAGCTTGGGTAACAGGTAACTTGTTGATGGCTTTTTCCACTCCCATAGCTATCTCTGCAATGGGAGGTCTGGCAGGAACCAAAGCAAACTTTGGACCCAGGCTCAATACTTCCTCCTGTTCTCTAGTAAATTGTTTGCCACTAAGATTATGAATAAAGTTGCCAGTATCCCTGTTACGCACCACCACGGATTCCTCTAACAATCTATTAAATTTGTTGATTTGCCTGCGCTTGTAAACCTCAGCAACCCTAGTTGCTTTATCTGCCACTACTCTCAAGACCAACGCACCATGCACTGGGGTTAAATTGGTACTGATGTATTCCAACTTCAGTCCAATACGACTTCTAATACCTCTCAGATCATTATGTAATTTAGAAATCCAAATACTTAGAACTTTTCTTTGATAGATCTTAGTAACTCTCCCCAGATGGTCATCATTGAAAGGCATTCTCACCCGAAAGCCATGTGGAACCAGCTCATGTGTTTTGCACCTATGAGCAAATCTCAGATGTTGCTTCTGTTTAGCTTCAGCTATGCTAATTTTCTGGTACTCGCGGATGTGTCGAAGCATCAAATGGCCATAATTATTCACTATATCTTGAAACAGGCCTATGGGGCTGGGAATTTCCATACTATAATAATTAAAACTATCAAAGAAAAGTTCTAAGTATTTGGAACCTTTCCATTGAATTAGTCCATAAATGGGTAACATAAACCAGAATATCACCAGTGGATCGGCACTAATCCATACTGGCGATCGTTGATCAGCCGGAAGGTTTCTAGGTAGTTTAAGAGTTGGCGGTCAATTGATTTCTCCATTACTTTAGAAAGAGTAGAAGTAATTGCAATAGGATGATAATTGGATGGGAGGGATTTATCACCCTTTTTAGGAACTAGCTGGATATGAGCAAATTTCCAAGCAGAAGGAAAAACACCTTTGGAATAAGAAAGTGAAAAAAGGCGGCAAAGAATGGGAGTTAGTTCAGGAGCACAGGTTTTGAGAACAAGTGGAGAAATACCATCGTGACATGGAGCTTTCTTAGCATCAAGATTCGTCAAAATCCTTCTGGCATCCTTTTGACAGAAGTCCACAGGAGGCATTAAATGGAGAGTGTTGGGAATGGTGGGAGGTGTTTTACCAAGACCATTAATACATGAGTTGGAAGAAAAATAGGATGCTACCAGGTCAGCTTTATCCTTGGCTAAATTGACAACAGAATCATCTGGTTTGGACAGAGGTGGGAGCAGAGATGGACAAAAGTTGCGGCCAATAGCTTTGGCAAGAGACTGGAATGCTCGGCTAACATTAGGGCAAGAAACAAGTTTTCTACTCTTAGCCTGTCCAAAGTTTAGTTTGGACTGATTAATAATTGCTTTACAATTGTTGCAAGCTTTGGTGTAGGCAGAAAATGAAACTGAAGAATTATAAACAAGCCAATTACAGTATTCAACGTTTTTTCTTGAACAGCCTTAGCAGATTTACTGGAAAACCAAGGTTTAGATAAAGGACGAGATTTTAAAGTGGGGCGTGGGATAAAGGATTCCATTCCTGTAAGAATAATTTCACTGACATGATCTGAGCAAACGGTGACATCAGAAGTTTAGAAACAGTAATCCGACCAAGGAAAAGAAGAAAAGAAATCTCGCAGGTCATCCCATTTTGCATTCTTGTAATGCCAAACAATACGAGGTTGTGAATAGCCATGAGATAAAGGCTCCATTGGAGAAGAAACAATCACCAAGTTGTGATCTGAGGTGCCTAAAGGACCTCTCACTTTGACCGTGTACTTAGAAGAGTTGTTTGTGAGAAAAAGATCAAGCATGTTGGCTGTATGGTTAGAATTGTCTGATATTTTTGTAGGTAAATGAACAATCTGTGCAAGATCATTAGTAATTGCAAAAGCCTCAGCATCTCGACTAGCTGGGTCGGTGTAACTAGAAAACGGACGCCAGCTGGAGTTGTGAACATTAAAATCACCAAGGAAAATTACCTCACTGTTTGACTGGAGAAAGTCAAGTTGCAAAGAGAGGAAATCAAAGAGCTCCAAGTGATTAGTGGAGTTGGGAGAATGGTAGAGACAACAGATGAATTTGACACAATGAGGTAGAGAGATTTTAAGCCAGAGAAGATTGAAAAGAGCAGATTCCAAATTACCAAGTTTCTGACAGGGAATATGGGAATGGACATATGCACCTTTGAGGTGAAAGGACTCATACAGCGAATAATTTGGGCAACTGAGATGAGCAGTAGTTGAATCAACTGATAACTGAGATTCTGACAGAAAAGGTACATGGGGTTTGGCAGACTGCAGGTGGAAATGGACAGTGTTGAGATTGGAATTGAGACCACGTATATTTGTGAAATGAATTAGGAAGTGATTGGGAGGTTTAGATCTTTTCACAGATAAGCTTACTCTATAGTTTGACTATTCATGGTGTATTCAATAGTAAGAAAAAGTGGGTGGGACATGCTGTACGAAGTAATGAAAATTTTGGATATGGGGTACACATGGTAAGAATATACACAGATCCTTGACAAAACGTGGCCTCTACAATGTTTCCCGCACACACACACGCACACACACACGCACACACTACCTCCCTCCAGTCACTATCTGGCAGAGTAGAGGTAACAAGATTATACACTAGCTGAGCCGGAAGCCTCCTAGAGAGTTACCAATAGGTTCGGTCTGGTTGTACTAACTAGCGGCCAGTCTGCGAACACCATTTTAGAGCTGTATCCTCGAAATGTAAGGAAGATTGGATCTCGCCACAATGTTCGTCATAACCTCAGAATTCATCAATCATACTGCATGGTGGAAGAGATTGGGAAGGTAATGTACCAAATGTGTGGTATACACTGAGGATAGTGGAGAATGAAAAGGACCTGGGGATAATTGTGCAGTCAGATACATGTAGTATTGCATACAAGTCTGAAGGCCTCATTTTAGGAAGGATGTAGAGCTGCTGGAATGAGTACAGAGAAGGGCAATGAGATTGGTGAATGGAACAATGGGTTGCTATTACCAAGAAAGGCTTAAGTTCCCTAAACTGCAACGTCTGGAGCCTAGGCACCTGTGAGGTGATCTGATTGAGGTGTATATGGCCTTGAATGGTTTTAGCAAACTCAATGCTAATGGGATTCTTCCTCTTGCTCAGATTGCTCACCTGAGGGGACAAAGTAAAAAAACTGAGCTAAGATTGTAGAATAGATGTGCAGAAATTTGCCTTTGTAGGTGTTGATAGTTGGAACAAACTTGTATCTATCAGAGGTTGACAAGTTAAATATGTTCAAGGGAGAACTAGACAAGCATTTGGAGTGAATGGATGGATGAAACGGGAAGGTTTTTTTTTTTTAATTATTATTATTTGGCTAATGCTATATAAGCTTGCCTTCTTGCATCATATTCTTCTACTAATGCTAATATCTCTTAGTTGATATAAAAAACCTAGCAGTTTCTTTAATTACTTCCCTGAATGCTTCTTCCTACTTAGAATTTGTAGTTAATAACATTATCAGTTTGTTCCACTGAAAAAATTTAAAAACTTTGTAAGACCACTGTAATCGCTTTTATGAAAAGAAAACCCTTTTCCCCCTACCAATATTAAGTAAATCCCTCACCAATACTGTTCACTGCCACCTAGCAGATTTTTGACTGACTAAAATAATGGCTTAGCACACAATCACCCGAGAAATCCAGAAAGGCTCCACTACTGTGTGAGCGACCAACTCACAAGTTGTGGTCAATAATTGGTAAGTTAAAGTCCCCCCTTCCTCTTATAAGCCATTCTTATGTATTCTTATGTAATAGCCCATTCTATTTGTCTGTATAAAAAAAGGTAAAGTGCAGCCATTATCAACCCACTGGAGGATGGAAGCCTCCTCAACAATTCATGCTGAGGGAAATGGACCATAATCTGCCACGCTGGTCCAGTGTGGGTTGGCAGATCGACTGTATTCAGCAGTCAGGGGCTTGAACCCCGGTCTACTCAAAGAGCGTGTGCTACTCAACTCCTGCTCTTAACCACTCGGCTACGGAGGCCAACTTTGTCTGTATATAGCTCTTTATTATACTCATTACAGTCATTTGGCCTAAAAATAACTCTCTTCACTTTTGTTTTTACAGTGTTAATGCACACCAGACTCAAGATGGCATAGCCACCTATGTAAACAAAGTGCAGTGCCTGAGAATCTATATACTTTTAACCAATTGCACAGCTCCTTCTCTCTGTCCATCCTTTATGTAAACACTACCATTTTCAAAATCTGAACCACCTCAAGTCTGACATGTCTGAGTGGCACCATGTTTCTGACATTCCTACAATGTCCGCATTTGATGACCTAACCAATACTTCAAACTGCTCAAATTAATTTACATATACATCTAGTATTAATATACAAGAAAGTATATGTGCACCTGTTTTTGCACCAAGAAACTCACACACCTCATGTTAATTGAATGTTCCCATGAGGGCTGCCAGCATGTTTTGTATTCCCCCTACCCCACAGGTTTTTTTTCCTGGTTTCTGTGTACCAACAGAAGTAGCACAAGGATCAAATCTGATAGACTCATTATACTGGAACATATGGGCAGTGTTAAGGTACACAATTTCTTGTTTACTAATACTAATTCCAAATGCATTATAACAGCATCTCTCATCCCATGGTATGTCCTTGAGTCGTCTGATACCCTACTAGCGGCCAACCTGTTAACTAAATGGATTATCAATGTAGCTAAATATGCTGCCTCAAAGATAGTCACAATCACATCCCACTCTAGAGCATGGTGGACCCCACATCTAAACTCCAGCTTTCAATTAAAACAGCAGCTCCATAAACAATGGAAACAATCTGGCAAAATCAAGAGCACGAACCATTCTGAACTGCCAAAAATCCCAGTACATCAAGAACTATTTTGAACGTTTGCTAACAGCTGGAAGGTGTCTTTCCAGCTGTTAGCAAACGTTCAAAATAGCTCTTGATGTACTGGGATTTTACACAAAAGAAACCACTAGTTTTTCAGAGCAACTTGACCCCCAGAGATGGATTGACTTCATTACCCGATTTGACTTCATTACCATGTTTTCAATCATAGTACACAGGACTCACTAACATCCATCACTATATCTAAATGCCATATCTTAGCAGCCTTGAATTCAACCCCATCCTCTATAGCTGTGGGTGCAGACGGAACACTTCAGTTCATGCTCAGATGACTGGGTCCATATATCATCCAGCCCCTTGTTAGCATCCTTAATGCAGTACTAACCAAACGTACCTTTCCTCCATCAATGGAATGCCTATCTGGTAAGGCCGCACTCGAAAATAAGAATGCCATCATTAGAGAAACACTTCGGACCCTCCTCCAATTCCTCGTGTCTCCTGAAACTATCAGAAAGGACCCTCCTGCCAACTCTAACAACTCACATATTTCCAGATGCTCCACCACAAATTCATTCATCACTACCAAACAGCTTCACCATTACCAATCTCCTTGGCACCACCCACAGCATCCTTGCAGCATTTGAGAGAAAAGAAGAACTCCTCGTAACCTACCTTGACATAATAGCAGCATTTGATACAGTTCAAGTACCTGCCCTCTTACGACTCCTTGAAGACCACTACTCCATAGGTGGGGACGTATTGCATTTCCTTTCATCACTCCTTCAGAACTGTACAATCATACTCCACAATTCTGATAAAATCTATACTAAGTAAATATCTATAGGAGTGCCACAAGGAGAGTCCTCTCCAGCATCCTCTTAACAGCCATCATCTCCCCTTTTATAACCTAGAGACCAGATATATTGTCTTATGCTGACGATTTAAAAATACTGACCTCCGTCCAAACAAATGCAGACCCCAATATGATCACAGAGGAAATTAACAGTGTGCTCCTTGCATTAGTAGGCTATCTCAAACAATTTGGACTTAATATCAACCCAAAAAAGTCTGAGTGCATACTCTACTCCTTGAAGAAAGAGCCAACAACCATCTAGCCAAAGATCAATGGAGTTACCATACCTCCTGTTTCATACCATTTAGATTAGGGGTTGTTTTTGACACAAAGCTAAGATTTAACCATCACATCGACAACGTGATGGTTAAATCTCAGCTACCAGGCAGGTAGTGCACCTGAAATGGAGATCAAAACAGCATCTGCATTACGTCTCAGACAAGGTCATAGCAACAAAATATGTCAGGACCATCATATACCCACCACTACTTTATACAACAGAAATCTGGGTGGCGATGGCAGCACCCATGAACACAAAACCTATCTGGACAGTGGAATACTGGCTCCTCAAGTGGGTAGCCTGCAAAAACAGGATGCCACCCCAGGGTCATAACGACTGAAATGGCCCTGGCCCTGGGAATTCCCAGGCTGCCCTCTCCCATTGAAGAAAGAAGACTGGAGACTGGTAATCACGGTAAAGATGCTGACCAGTCTCATCACATCTCCTTCATTTTGGGATCTCTGTGGCTGGAGAATTCCACCTGCCCAGCTCAGAGCCACCCCAACAATTGACCCCCTTCATTCACGCCTCCACTTATCAGATCGCTTCCTATGCTACCAGACACTCGGATGAATCCAGGACATCGATGCCAACCTAAAGAAATTTTCTGTTAACCAACGCTATAGACAGGATTCTGGGCCCCAATCACTCAGCACAGACAGAGGGTGTCATCGAAACCATTTAGTCACATACAAATTCATCCCAGGTTCCCTCCAGTAAGGAATAGTCAACAAAGGTTTGGATACTGCAAAATGAAAAGCCTTCTCTTCATCGCATCCAAGCCAGCATGCCTTCCAATCACCACTTTAATGCTCCTGTTATTTATTGAGCATATTGGGAAAAGAGCCAGGGGTATGTGCATCAATTGCCTATGTTCAGGCTGTTCTCTCACATGAACTGCAAAGACAAAAATCGGGACCTTCAAGTGTATCAAGTGTCATTTTGTTTATTTAATTTTAATGTTAGGTTACATCATTTTTTATTTAATGTCATCTTAATGTTTTATGTAACTTAATGCCATTATGTATGTCATTGTATCATCTTATTTCATTTATTTAATGTCATTTTATTTAATTGTTTAATGTTAATTTATTTATCTCCGTAAGTGTCAATCCCTGGCCTTTTGGCTGTGAAGCAACACTATCCAATCCTGTAACTGTTACAATTGAAGATTCTCTCTCTCTCTCTCTCTCTCTCTCTCTCTCTCTCTCTCTCTCTCTCTCTCTCTCTCTCTCTCTCTCTCTCTAAAAACATAGTAAATAAATTTGGGGAATTTAATGTATTGGAGAACATTATAAGGATATCAGAAAGATGGTACCGCTCAAACACAGGGGAAAAAAAAAAAAAAAAAAGAATTTGAATATGGTGAGTATAAGGAGTATAGAAAGGATTGGGGGAGGAGATTAAGAATTTGTAAAGAAGCACATGGAATCTAAGGCATTATGCCCAGTTCATGTATTGCAAGTGTAACATTGAATTGGTCTAGTGTATTATAAAGTACTTTTGGAAAAACAAAAATGTAAGTAGGAGTACACCACAGGCCAAATGACTGTGACAGGTCCATAACTTTTCTGTATTTATTGGATGACTGCTTTCTATTTAAAGGTATAATTACTAACAGGGTTTAAAGGAAGGGGGACTTTGCTTTTGATGAGATGACTATAATGGCCTTAGACAGTTCTTAAAATATTTTCAGTGGAACAAACTGATGATGTTACCAAGTGCAAATTCTAAATGGGAAACATTCAGAGAAGTAATCATAGAAGCTATTAAGATTTTTTAAACCAAAAAAGAAATATTTTTAAGCTAAGAAACTAAACGGATGTCAGATGAACTGCCACTAGTAGAATAAATGCACAGGATGATTATAAATTATCATGGGACACAGAAACCTACACATGCAAAAACTAGTTTGTAATTAAATCACCAAGGAGGTTAGGCTGATTATGACAAGTCTTTGGCTAAAAATTCAAAAAGTAGCAAAGAATATTTTGCTTACATTAACATGGAAAGGGATGAACTAGTTGGTCTGATGAATATAAATAGCATAATTACTGATGATTCTGCATAGGTTGCTGACAAACTGAATAAATATTTTGCATTGACATTCACATGCGAATTTTATAAGGATGAGAATACCACATTCTAATTGGGAGCTAAATGATTTTGTGATAACTGTGAGGAATGTGGAATTGAAATTGCTGAAACAAAGTAAATAAAGAACATGGGGCTGCTGGAATTTATCCAATTATACTAAAAGAAGCAACGAAAGATAAGAAATGTGTAGTCATAATTAGGAGAGCATCCTTAGAATCAGGGGCGGTCTGTATAGAGTGAAACTGTCTCTTCTATTCACCAAGGGATCAAAGGGTGAAGTGAGTAACCCACTTACTTACTCACTTCACCCCAGGGGCACATTATACTTTCATGGGGCCCAAGGCAAAATGGAATTTGGAGGCCCCATATAAATAAAAAAACTAATAAAGAACATTTTCAATTTCATTTTATTGTGACAACAAAACAAATTATATGACATAACGTTGTTGTTGGATTTGTTGACGATCAGCAACAATGGCTATAATGCACATATTTCAGGCTAGTATATTTTTCTTGTTTTTTTTTTTTTTTTTATATCAGAGTCAAAATATTCAGACAAGGTAATATTTATCAATCGATTTTAGAAAAACAAAAAGTCATCCATATCCTGACGATCTCCTAGAACATTCTGTAGTGTTAATTGATTGCAACTTTTTAAATATGAAGAGAAAGCAGTTTTTCGTTCTCTTAGATATAGTGGACATTCTATGACGATATGCTTTACAGTTTTTTTTTTTTTTTTTTTTTTTTTTAGGAGCATTAGCAACTAAGGCCATATTGCTCCGGGATATGCAGTGGTCATTCCCTGACCTTTCCACATCCTCCGTATTTGGTGGCGACGGGCTCGAACCCCGGTCTAATCAAGAAGCCTGTGCTATGCACCGCTGCTCCTTCCCACCTGGCTACGGAGGCGCCTGTGCTTTACAGTAAGTGGGCATGAACAGCTACTGCATTGTGGGGCATCTTCCTTTCTTAATAGGTAACTGTGAGTGAGGTATGTATGACCAATGCGCAGTCGTGCTAGTATAGTTTCTTCTTTTCTATTTCCTCTTAGACTGGACTGCCATTGTTTGGGTTCTCTCTTTATTTCAAAAAGTTTATTATTTGTTTCTTTTTCCCCAAATACGTTTCCACTGTTCTTTAGAGGTCCATTGTATAATAGATTTATAGTCAACATATGGTGTCCTGAAATTGGGGGAGATTGGATTTGGAGCATTTTTAGCAGCTAAATCTGCCTGTTCATTTCCTGGGATTCCAGAGTGTTCAGGAATCCAACAAAAAATTGTGCGGTGCCTGGCTACGTGTATGAATTTCCATTAACTGAGACCAGATTTTCTGTATCAGAGGATGATTGCTGGAGCGTTTACATTGTATACATTTCACAGCGCTTAACGAATCAGTATATATGATGGATTGAGCATATGAGACTTCTTTTATGTTCTCGAGGGCCAATAGGATACCATATAACTCTGCAGAATAAGTACTACATTCTGAGGGGAGCTGATTGGCAATGATAGCATCCGGCAAGACTACGGCTGTACCAACTTTATTGGCAGTCTTGGATCCATCTGTATATAGCTGTACGTAACTTCTAAACTGATTGGTGTGGGCCAGATGTAATTGTCTAATGTTAGTATCTGGAAGATTATTCTTCCCCCATTTATGAAAATATCTGTCAATGTGTATTGTGGGCATTTGCCATGGCTGGATTTCCATGCTAGTGTCCAGCAATATGTTATTCATGTTGAGTCCCCAGCTAGTGTTTAGAGCTTGAAGCCTAATGCCAGACGGTTTGTTGAGATGTGATTTGGTTTGATACAGGTTTTCCCATTTTGGTCTGAAGAGATATTGCCATATCGGGTGATGTGGAAGACTGCTGATTTTAGTGGCATAATTTAGGAGAAGAATTTGTTGTCGAAGGTCTAGAGGCAGTTCATAGGTTTCCACATATAGACTTACAACTGGAGATGTACGAAAGGCCCCAGTGCAACTCGAAGTGCACTGTAATGAATGGGATCAAGCCATTTCAGTACACTTGGCCTGGCTGAAGCATATGCAGGAGATGCATAGTCTAAGCGGGATCTAATTAATGAGCGATATAAATGTAGCAACATGTAACAATCTGCACTCCATGACATAAAGGAAATTACTTCGAGAATATTTAACGTCTTAAGACAGCTGGTATGAATATATTTTATATGTTCAAGGAAGTTTAGTTTTTTATCAAGTATTATACCAAGAAAGCGAGTACTTGGCTGAAATGTGATACAATGAGAGTCTAACTGAAGGTCTGGATCAGGATGCAATGTACATTTACGACAGAAGCGTACTGCAGTTGTTTTGGATTTAGAAATTCTGTAATCATTGTTTTTGGCCCAAGAGGCTATTTTACTAATGGAGCCTTGTAGTTGCCTCTCGATAAGTCGCATATTTTGAGAATGACATGAGATGGCAAAGTCGGCATCAACTGTGTCAGGTATACACTTGGTTAAAGAATCGATCCTGATGGCAAAAAGTGTTGCACTCAACACTGATCCCTGGGAAACTCCATCTTCTTGTATGTATGTATGTTTCAGAAAGTGACAAGGGAAGCGGACCTGGAAGGATCTGTTAGATAGAAAGTTCTGAATATATTTCGGGAGATGACCCTGTAATGAATTACAGGGTCATCAAAAGTCATGAAGAATCCCATAACGCCAAGTTGTATCAAATGCTTTCTCGACGTCAACGCATATCATAACAAAGTGCTCATTTCTTAAAAAGGCATTCCACTTTGATAATGAGATCAAGCGTTGATCTACTTCTCCGAAAACCATACTGGCTTAGACTCAGAATGTTTTGAGTCTCCAAATACCATGTTAGTCAGGCATTAACTATTTTTTCCATTGTTTTACCCAAGCAACTTGTTAGGGAGATAGGCTGATAGTTTGTTGGATCTGTGTGGTCTTTTCCTGGTTTCAGGAAGGCTAGAACATAAGAATGGCACCAGCTAGTGGCGTAATATTCCTCTAAGAAAATTCTATTATAGAGTCATAAGAGAGCACTTAATGATCTTTCACTTAAATGGGAAATCATTGCATAATAAATTCCATCAGGATAGGGAGCACTATTTTTCACTTTTGTGAGTGCATTAAGCAATTCGGTCATGGTCAGTGGCAGATAGTATGAATGTTGGAGAGCAGTATTAAAATTCAGTTTATACTTTTCTGTACTGCATTTTAGCGACTGAAAGGCTGGTTCATAGGCGGAAACAGCTGAGAGTGTTTCAAAAGACGAGCCAAATGCATTAGCAATTTCCACAGGATCAGAAATTTCCTTTCCTTTCAGAAATAGAATCGGAGAAGTAACATGTGAGTATTTGCCATTGATACCTTTGATTTTTTTCCAGACTGTAGCAGGTATCTGTGAATCTACTTATTGTGGCAGCATAGCATGCCCATGCTTCTTTTTTACTCATTCATCTTACATGATGAGCCTTAGCCCTTGCTCTCTTGAACTATAGGAGGTTGGCTGTTTTCTAAACTGATTCCAGTATTTATTCCTTTCTCTTTTAGCAATGCTACGTGCTTCATTCCACCACATTTTTGGATGGAATCGGATTTTAAATGATGATTTCGGGATAGCGGATTCAGCTGCTGTCATTATTTGTCGTGTAATATACTTTACTGTAGAATCAATCTTGTCAGTTGCAATGATAGTGGAATCTAAATGAGCTATTTCTTGATATTTTGTCCAGTTGGCCTTGTCAAATTTCCAAATTGTTCTAATGGTACTCTGTGGAGAACTTGTATAGAAATTACAGATGATCTGAAAGTGGTCACTACCAAGAGGGTTGTCAGTAACTGTCCAGTCTATGAGAGGAAATATTGTTGGAGAACATACTGATAGATCAATGGCAGAACTTGAACCAGATGGGATATGCACATATGTGTGATCACCGGCGTTTAAAATAGTTAGACTGTGTTTATCCAAGAATTTCTCAATTATTTGTTCTCTGCAGTCAAGATGTTGAGAACCCCATAGGGGGTTATGGCCATTCCAGTCACTCAGAATACAGAAAGAAGCAGGTATTTGTCTTACTAGGTCATCTAAATCAGCAAGGGTGTAAGCGTGATTTGGTGACAGATACAATGAAATTAATGTTATCGTTGTGCCAATGGTGATACGGGCTGCAATTACCTCCGATGGTGTTTGCAAAGGAATAGGTCTGGAGGGAATTAATGAGTTTACTAACAGTGTTACTCCTCCATGTGCTGCATTAGAGCAGTTTCTATCTTTTCTATAAATTGTGAAGTGTCTGATTGTTATAGATATTGCATTCGTTAGGTTTGTTTCTCGTATGCATGCTGCAACAGGCTTATATTCTCTTAGGAGATCGTATAGGTCATCTAAGTTAGCACGAATTCCGCGAATCACTGTGCGCATTGTTTGGTTTTAACTGATGGGTTTGGTTACTTACGGCGGATTTTTTTGTTTGCGCTTGTCTACTTTTGTTTTTTCTTTTTTTGGGAAGATTGGCCTACCCATGTCAATGTCATCGTGTGACATTGACCTCTGGATGAATCTCAAGAACTGAATCATCTTCATCAATCTTTTCATCAATATCCATGGTATTAGATATAAATTTAGTTGCCTTGCTTCTTTCAGGGCTCTTGGCTAGTTCTTTTGGTTGCTCATTAGGTTTGTTATCTGAAGGTATTGTTACAGGAGTATTTGCTTCTCGAGTAGCATATTTGGGAGTAGGTTTTTCCTTTGATGAGGAGAGGAGTGATTTAGCCCAACCAGATATTGAGATATTTGGAGGGATGAGAAGTCAGTCTGAGTTGCTACTGAGCGTAACCATTGGGTAACTGAAGCATATGTAGGTGACTTAGCAGGTACTGCAAATGTTTTTTAGCTTCTTGATATGATACTTTCTGCTCAATCTTATATTTTTGAATATTCTTTTCTCTTTTCCATTGAGGGCATTCCTTAGAGAAGGCAGAGTAGTAACCATGACAGTTAGGATAAATTTGCATTGCAGTCTTACAGTTTGTGTGTGTATGTTCTTTTGATCTGCAGTTAGCACAAGTGATACACCTCTGCAGACAGCTTGGAAATGACCAAATTTTTGGCACTTAAAGCACCAGACTGGATTTGGAATGTATGGTCTTAATTGGCATCTAAGATAACCAGCTTTAATGGAAGTAGGTAGATTTGGTGTTTTAAATGTTAGTATCACTGTCCGTGCAGGGACAGGCTCTCCATCTATTTTAATGACAATTCTTTTGGCTTGTACCATATTTTGATCTCTTAGTTCATGAACAAGTTCATCCTCTGATATGTTTAATAGATCCCACTCTGATATAACCCCTTTAGAGGAGTTTAAGGTGGCATGTGGGGTAACTTTCGAGGGAATTCCACCAAAAGTAAATACTTTCAGTAATCTCTCAGCATGTCTATGTTTGGTCATTTCAACTAATAAATCTCCGGATCTTAATCGCCGAACCATTTTTGGAGGGCCAGCCACATTCTCGAGACATTTCTGTTCAAAAAGGGGACAGCTCACTCAATGATTGGTCTGTGGAGGAGTGTAGTATTAAAAAGAGAGGGGTGGTATTATCCATTCCTCCTTTTTTTTGTCTCTTAGCATGGGATATATTTGTGTCATCATGATCTGGATTATGTTTGTCTAGATCTGGATCATAAGATCCACATGAGGACTGTTTATTTTTGTCCATCATTGCTCCTTTTTGCCCCAGGAGGGTGGCTTTCTTCTCCCAGGTTTCCAGCCCCGCCATGTGGAAGCAGGAGCGGTGCCACCAGTGACCAAGCGATAAAGTAAGGTTATTTGTTAGTGCGTTAGTAAGTTAGTCCTATGTACAAGAAGAAAGGTGTCTTTCCTTTCTGTTAGGTACGCTAGCTTCTTTACTTTAGAAGATAAAAATTAAATAACTGTCAAAAAATGAAAAATAATACTATAGGTATCAGCCGCTCTTTACGAAAATCACTTGTAAATCACTCAGAAATCGCTATAGTCACTCGCTTAGCACTCGGGGCCATATAACATAAGAAAAATATATAATCTAGAAGAATAATTCAAAAATAATACATACACTTAAACTAATAAGTATTTTTATATTACTTTATATGGACTTTTCGTGCTTTTTGGGCTGAGAAATTGAATATCAGTTCATTTTAATCAATCCAGTTTGTGATATCATTCTCAATAAAAATTATTGCCAAATTGATTAATTTTTTCTTGTCTAAGTGAATTTCTAATATAATTCTTTTAAGCACAGAGAACGATCATTCTGCTGATCTCTCCGAAACAGGAATTGACAAAAATATTTTAAAAAATACTTACATTAGGAAAAGTTGATATTAGTCCTTAACTGCTTCGTACATTAAAGAAGGTGAATTTAAATTTTCATTTTTTGAAAAATGTATAAAATGTGTTAATTCTTTAAAAACATTAGCGTCAATGTCATCTGAATTAGTATTTATTAAATTAGTGGCGGACAAAAAAACTGCATCACTTGTGAATTTTGCAAATACTGTAATGTGTTTTGCACTGCATTGTGGGTTGCAGAAATGTTCGAAATGCATTTTTAGATGAGATATACAGGGTGTTTCAAAAGTGATGGTCAATAATTTAAAGGTGAACTGTACAAACTACAATATGCAAAAAAAAAAAAAAAAAGTCCAGTAAACATGGGTCCTTAGGTGAGCTGTTTTCGAGATATTGCACATTTCTAGTTGGGATCCACCACTGACTTGTTTGTTTAAGTTGGGTTATGCTCATTCTCTCCCTTTCCCCTTTCTCAATGTTCTGAGACGTAGCAGGCATACTAGTACTTTCCAAAGGATAGTCAACATGGATAGCCAACAGCAGTGCACTCAAGACTACACATTTGTACCAAGAAGCATTTCCCTGCTGAAGGCAGCCCTGTTAACAGGTACACATTCATCAAGGTACATCAATGCCTTAGAGAACATGGGCGCTTTGCACATGGAGTATGAGTAGGTAGGCCCAGAAGCATCAATGATGCTTTTTTCTAACATGTAACATCTGTAAAATCCTGTGGTGTTGAAAGCAAAAATTAAAAATGTATTATCTTATGTTTAATAAAACCACTCTTAGCAAAGGATTCACAGTTTTTTGCTAAACTAGCGCTCCCATAGTCAGTGACGGATCTTAACAGAAAATGTGCATTATCTCGAAAATGGTTCAGTTGCGGCCTGATGTTCACTGGGACTTTTTTTGCTTATTTTAGCTTATACTTTTCACCTTTAACTTATTGACCATCATTTTTGAAACACCGTGTATATCTCTGTGAATGAAACCCAATAAAAAAAAGACTCCACCTAATACACCTAATTGCCATAAATATCTTCCCGGAGAGTAAAATGCGCAATTAATGGAAATATGACAAATCATGCAAATGGCAATCACGACAACTAAACATACATTTTATTGCATTTACGTGTACAAATTGAAATGACAAGTTAACGTAATGGTATTATGTACTGTAGATCAGCAAAATAAGTCCTCAATATTTTGTTGTTCCTCGAGCTGCAATTACAGCCTTGCAATGATCTGGCATAGAGTTAATCAACTTCTGGATATATATATACGGTTGGCCAATTTCGTGCTACCACACCTTTACAATGCTCTCTTGCAGCTCAATCTTATTTGTTGGTTTCTTTTTAGACGACATTACGTACCAGCAATTTTCAATAGGGTTCAAATCCGGGCCAATTCAACACAGTAATGTCAGCATTTCTGAGGTATGACTCACCTTAAGGGAGAAAAACGAAGGAAAACATTGGTGTAAGTATGTTTTAAGCCTTGTGAGATAAGAAGACAAACTCATTAAATCTAAATAGCATAAAACTTAATTTTGCTGTGTGGCAAGGTGCTGAGTCCTGTTGGAAAATGCAGTTTTTGATGTCTGTGTGGTGATCCCTAATAAAGGGTTTCAGGCACTCATCCAAGATAGCAGTGTAGGTTTCTGCATTCAACGTTCCATTAATAAACTTAATTTGCCCCACCCCTTTGCTTGTTATGCATCCCCAGACCATCTGACTGGTGGTGAACTTTACAGTTGGTGTTATGCAATCAGGATGGTATGCCTCCGATTCTCGTCTTCTGACATATCGCTTCCCATCCGAGCCATGTAGGTTGAATTTCGATTCGTCAGAAAAGATGATGGTGTCCTATTGCTCTTTTGTCCATGAAACATGAGTTTTAGCCCAAGCAAGTCGCTTCTTCCTCATTTCTTGGGTCAACAAAGGCTTCTTCTTGGGCCGATAGGCATGAAGACCACATTCCGAAAGAAGTCTTTGGATAATTGGTGCATTGTTTCAACACCATCTCAAAGTCCAGTTTTAGATCAGGGGCACTAGCATGGCAATTACGAAGTTTCAAATATCAATCTTGGGAAGGCGTAGTCACTCTCTTACGGCCTGATCCCGGTCTTCTCTCCACATCACTAGTTTCATGCTTTAATTTCAGCACCCGGGATACTGTTGACTGGTGGCAGCCCCTTTCTGGGACAGAGCAATAGCTACACTTTTTTTTTCTTAGTGTCAACTGAACATATGGAGCCATGCTTGCACCTCTGCAAAACAGGATAATAATGAGTGTGTATTACCTTCCAACGCCTTATGCAATACCTTGCAATTACTGTCTGACACAATAGAAGCGTTATCTGATGCAATATATTTGCTTTGCGACAAACAAAATGACTGTAATCAAACAATATCTTACACGTTTCACTACAAATGTTACTTTTTTTTAAGGTGATGCAGTTTTTTGTCCCCCACTGTATATAATGACAATGATTTTAAAAGATTTACAGCATGTTGTAAATTCGAATCTTTATTTTGAAGATTTTCAAATTCATTCGCAAAAATATTTTTCTCTTCCACTTTTGATTATTATCATAGCCTGTGAGAAGCTTTAGCTGCATTTCGCTGCTAGTTCTAGATAAGTGGTCACCTGCATTCGTTCTACGTGGGAACACCCTTAAGCATAAGGCTGTCAGGGGCGCTGGTTCCTTACAAGGCAGTATTTACTTTTTCAATTAACTCAACTATTTAAGGAAGAACTAGATATAAAATTTCATCAAAATCGGTAAAACCATTTTTGAAGAAAACGTAATTTTAAAACCATTTTTGAAGAAAACGTACTTTTGACCTGAAGGTCAAGTTCATTGACCTTCAGGTAGAAAGTCAGTTTCTGATAAAAATCACTTAAAAATATTAGTAAAAAATAGCAATGAGTTTTTCAAACAGTGATTTTGAGGGCTCCCTCTGATTGGGGCCCTAGGCAGATGTCTTTTTTGCCTATTGAATAATGTGCTCCTGCTCCACCCTTTAATGGTGAAGTGAGTAAGTGGGTCTTTACCGTTTATCGAAATGAAAAATAAGGAACCACTAGTTAAAGAAGTAAATGCAGGACCATGTAGACAGGAATGCAATGATACAATAAATAACCTTAACAAATAACAGCACAAATTTTTAAGGAGATATCTTGTCTGACTAGTCTGTTGTAGTGGGATTTTAGGAGCATCAGCGACTAAGACGATATTTCTCCACGTATACTGTCCGCAATGTAAATTGCATGTGTTCTGTGGTCGCTTTTCTGGACAAAAAACCCATGCTACCCTTGCCTGAGACCAACTAACTCAGCCATATTGTGAAAAGGGCCATTAAAATTCCTCACATCATCCAGTCCCGTCAATGATGTGTCTACTATGATGGAGTCACAAAGGAACTCGATGCAAAGAATAATTTTTACAATATATACTTAGATTTTTTAAAGAAGACATTACAGGACTAGATAATGCAAAGAGTGGTTGAATAGGGATTTAGAAGTAATGGTTCAGAAAATATAAATTAACATATGAGCAAGTAAGGAATATCAGATTTTAGAAAAGAGAAGAGGTTAGAAAATCACAGAGGGAGTTATATAGGTCAAATGAGTAGCAGAAAGTGGATGATTCTGATAATGTAGAAATGGTGGTTAAAAACAGCTTGGGTCCACCCATGATGGAATTCCAATGGAGTTTATAAGAGAATTAAAAGAATTATGTGAGCCACTGTATGAGCAAAGGGAATGGCCAGAAGATTTTAAGACACAGTAATGATAACAGAAAAGAAAGGCCATGCACTAAAATATAAAGATTTTACAACTAAAAGTTTGGTACTGCATGCAGTAATGATAATGCTAAGCATATTATAATAGAAGGATGAAGGAAAACATAGGATGATTTGGTTTTTAGTAAGGGAACAAGGGATGCAACAGATGTGATGAGAATGTTGAAGGGAAAGACATTTGGAAATGAACAAAGATGCATGTATACATTTTATATATTTGGAGAAGGCTTTTGTTCAGATAGACAGAATTAAATTAATGACTGTACAGGAAAGAAGAGAAGTTAATTGGAAGGATAGAAGAATAATCAGTAGATTATATGGTGGATAAAAAGTAATAGTTAGGGTAGGGCAAGATGACTGAAATAATAGAAATAGGAAGTGTAAGGTGGGGTGTTATCTATCTTCGACTTTATTTAATACACATGTAGAGGAAATGGCTAGAGACATTTGATAAAGGAAATATGATGAGAGAAAATTTTATAGAGCAAAGACTGGGAGGAGGAAGCTATTGGATGTTAGATTTGCAGATGATATGGCACTGGTGCAGATTTGGAGGAATGATTTCAGAAAATGGATAACAGACTAAAAGAAAGTTGAGATAGGTTCGTGATGAGAATACTATTGAGACAAACACAAAGGTTTTGTGAGTGCGAAAAGAAAGGTATCACTGAAGTAGGAGGAGAGAGAGAGAATAGACAGGTGAGTGAGTATAGGTTTTGGGAAGCCTGTTGGTGGAAGAAGCAAAGGGAAGCAGAGAAATAAGAATAACAATAAAAAAAGCTGTCAAGAAGCAAAGAAGAATATTATGTGGGGGGATTTGGAATTGATTTAAGGAAAATATTGGTAGAATATCTGGTATGGAGTGTGGTACTTTATGGAGCAGAGACGTGGACATTGAGAATGGAAGATACTAGAAGATTGGAAAGCTCTGAGATGTGGTAATGGGCAAAGATGAAAAAGATAAGGGCCAATAAAATGAGAAATGAGGAGGTCCTGAGAAGGGTGGATGAGAAGAGATGTTTGACTAAAATAACCAAAAGGTGGAAAAGAAAATGGATTCGACATGTGTTGAGAGGTGACGGATTGATGAAAGATGTGAGGAGAATAGGCTCAGAGGGAGGTTGAAGTAAGCTATGATAGATGAATTGAGAGGGACAATGGATAGGCAGAGATGAAGAGGAAGGCTGAGGGTAGGGAATACAGAAAAGTACTTGTTTGGTATATGTGCAGACCTCCCCCTTGGCAGAACACTGTTGATGAATGAACTTAGATTTCAGTAAGGTTTTTTTGATACTGTTTCACATGAGAGACTGCTATACAAACTGGAACAGTGTGGTGATAGGGAAAAGTTACTGCTCTTCATGGATTACTGTTATTAGTGAAGTCCTTCAGGGTTCAGTGCTGGAATCCCTTACTGTTTTCAATATTTATTAATGATACTGATGAAGGCTTATCAAATTTAATGTCTATGTTTGCTGATGACACAAAGGCTGAGAAGGTAGTTAATGACAGGAATCAGAGTATGCTCTCCAACACAACCTGAATAAATTAGGAAGTTGAAAAGTGGCAATTGAGGTTTAACATCGATAAATGGAAAGTACTGAAATGAAGTACTTTGCATTTATTGAACAACTCGGGAATCTGTCAATGATACAAACAATGATAAAGTCATCAGTGTCAAATGAGAAATATGTTACATAATGACTAAACAGCTCCCAAATAAGAGAAGTGTTACTGATTATTATTTAAAATAAATTTTCAAATAATTGACTAGGAGTATTAATACAGCCTTCATTACAGGAAATACATCTAAATCCCAATGGTGATTTATGAAAATTTGGTATTACAATTTTTATATTTAACTTCTTATGAATAGCTAACAGTTGCAATGCAATCAGATGTACACAATTTCCCTTTAACAGACCCATATTGTTTCTCACATAATTTCATTCCTATCCAGATGCTATTGCAGTACAGTATTGGTCATGGATCCTATAATTTTGAAATCCACATGCAGTGGACAATACAGCTCACTCCCATCCTTCTAATGTTGATATATGCAATAAATACTCTTTATTATTTCACTTCACGTTCTTCATCAATGTCTTTTCAAAGTCAGCTTAGCCTCTTTTACTCCCTGGGTAACTTTATTACAGATCATGCTAATAAATATACTAACAGTGTTCAGAGTAATCTGCAATAAAATTACTCAGAGAGCAAGACATTAAGCAAACTCTGAAAACACTTTGGCAAAGGTACAATAATCAAGTTTTTTACACGTGAGCACTAAAAGGAGGGGACTGAATTATATTGGTCCACTACAACATAACATAACTTTGGTAACCTCGCTGAAGTTCAAAATATAACCGAGTTTTAAGAGTAAAATGCAAAAAGTAACAGTTATAAAAAAATGTTTAGAAAATTCAAACACTATTGAATTTTATTTTATAAGTTACAGATCATCAAAGGCATTATCTTGTCACAAGCTTATATTAAATAAAACCAAGAAAATCCACATACATATGCACAGTATATTAAATTTATTCATTTTTACTCACTAAAAGATCAACTCCACCTCTTCCTCTGTTGTTAAATACAACGCACCTAAAAAAAAAGTTTTTTTTTTTTTTTTAATTTAAAATTCAGGATGTATCACAATAGTATTATAACCATGAAACCTAAACTAATGTTTATCCTAAAACAATCATATATTTTAACTTTCTCATCTATAGTGCATTATATAAATTAAGCTTTATATCTAATTCCCTCACCCATCTTTTGATGTAGGTCAAATAACACAAGAAGTCTCTGAAGAACTAACCATGCTTTTGACTGTTGCCAAAGACAGTAGAGAAAACTCCGCTGTTGTTCTTCCCCCCCACCCCTCCTCCACAAACAAAAACTCAACCCAGACAGCATTCTACTTACCAAATGCTATCAAGATTCAGGGTAAGTGGAAATGGGGCGCCTCCGTAGCCAGGTGGGAAGGAGCAGCAGTGCGTAGCACACGCTTCTTGATTAGACCGGGTTCGAGCCCGTCACCACCAAATACGGAGGATGCGGACAGGTCAGGGAATGACCACCGCATATCCCGGAGCAATATGGCCTTAGTTGCTAATGCTCCTAAAAACCAAAACAACAAACAAACAACAAGTGGAAATGTTATTCTCAATCCAAGGAGCAGTCATTCGAGAGCTACAAATCATGCCACCACAAGAATAAATCAATAAACTGAATAACATAATTTCCAGAACAGCAACAGCACAAAGTTCATCCATACAGGAGTGACATGGAAAAGACTTAAAGTTCAACTCTGCAAATATTAAAAACAAACCTAGTGGAAGACCATGTTTAGTAATGAGGCATATGATTCAGAAGAATGGATATAAAACAGTGAGAACAATGCCCATATCAGGTACAGGCTAATCCCTAAGTTACTGCTTATCACCAAAAATAATGTAAAAATGGTGGTATACAAAGCACGCAGTAAACATTGTTTTCAGATCAGAATTCTTGGAAGGAACAGCAAATGTTAAATGATATATATATATTCATTGCTGTATAATGACTTGGAATCACAGCTAGATGAAATGCCACTAGCAATGGAAAGTAAATTTTACTTTCAGTGAGATGACACACAACCTTATTTCAGCTGTAAAGAACAAAGCTGGAAGAGCGAGGTTTTTCTGTATTTCACATCCATAATTTTTATTTATTTTTTCTCTCTATAGGGTTGTCTATTATGTTTGATGGCCATCTACATACAGTTAAGACCTTAGAGAAAATGTCTGTGTAGTTGGTGTGAACCATCCTATCAATGTGTAGGAATAACAGGAAGATCTGAACTTTTATTTTTTGTTTTTTTGATCACTTTGAACTTTTGCTTTAGTTCGCAAACTACATTGCTTTAAAGATGCACGAAGATGTTCCCCTATGAAGTTAAAATTTATGGAATATATACTCTGTATATATAGAGTTCTCAGTTTACGAACTTTCAATCTTACAATAAAAAATTTTTGATTTACATTTCGACTTTACAAACTCTTACTAAACTTCATAAAATGTCATCTTGATGAAAAATAGGTAAGAATGAAATATGTTTTAGCATTTATGTACAGTATTTAGCATATTTAACATATGCTGTACATGTTGACATAATCCACTATTTAAAGAATATTATTTTTTTGTAAAATATACTATTAAACATACATGATGAAAGAGCAAATTACCAACAGTATCTCCTATTAGATAAAAGGGATTTCTGCTTAGAAAAATTTAATTAATTTCCTGGAGAAGCTGGTTGCAATCCTTCATTAAGTATCAGCTGATGCACTTTCTCCTTGAATTCTTATATTATCTAATGAGAAACAGTTTTTAAATTGCTCAAACCAACCTTTACCGCCAACAAACTCCGGGTTAACAAAAGATTCTCCAGTTTCTTTTAAATGGTTATAAATTTGTAGTGACTTTTGTTTAATTACATTGCCATCTAATAGGATCCATTTTTTACTGCTATCATCAATCCAAATACTGAGTGCTTTTACCATTTTCTCAATTATTGGTGCTCGGGAACAAGCTATCATATTTGCAGAAATTAAAGATCTTGCAGCAACAGCAGTTCTAATAATTTTCTGTTAATTTTCCTTTATGGTCCGGATTGCTGCTTCAATTAAATTTAAGCTTTTTGCAATGTATGATACCTTTTCCTCTTTTTTAAGACAATCCAAAATTTGTATCTTTGATTCTAGAGAAATAAAGTTTACTTTGAGCAGTGCTTTTTTACTTTCCTTAGGCATAATTTAGGACTGGAATTTAATTCACAACAAAGAAATTATTCCAACATGGTCCTTAAGAACAAAGTTTAGTGATATATACCCAGAAAAATTTATAAATGATCAAATATAAACCAAAATAACCTTACAAAAACCTTAAAAGTCAAGACCTGCACGCTTTGAAGTCACAATTTTTTATGGTCTCAAACAAGCACAAGTTCAATAGCACAGAACCTAACATGGGGATTTCCCAATATTTTTTTTTGCATAATGACTAGCGAGTCAACAGCAATGATTCACAAAAAAGAATGGAAATGTTGAAAAATTACATCCAGCATAACAGCAGGGTTTTCCCTGCACAAAAGCTCAAAAATAACGTTATGCAAGGTTTGCCATAATTCTCTAATCGCTTTAGAGCGAAACCATGTTATATAAATACAGTGCTGTGCAAGGATTGCCCCAATTTATCAATCGTGTTAGAGCGAAACCACGTTTTATTAGTACCATGTTATACAGGGGTTGCCAGTACTTATTCATGCTTTTTACACAATATTTACATAGAGAAATATCTCCACACAGGGCGATATTCATTTATTTAATGAGTTATAAGAAATGTAATAACTTAGTTTTCCTAGGAAACTACAGCTGCGTACCTTAAAAGGGGAAACTATAAATCAGCGAAAATGAATAAAAGATAAAGCGAAAATCTTTTCTTGGATAATGTGAGTTATAGTGGTTTTTGTCCCTAAATTAAATCTTTCATGATTGCAAACGATATCACTGGGGTTTGGATGATGCAAAAATACTCAATTGAGAAACAAGACAACCGACATAGAAGTAGCTACATTTTCAGACTATTCACTAACATCATAGTTCAAATAATTCTAATTGCACTATGCAAGGGAATTGTAAAACAAAAATAAAGGAATTCATACTCTGAACTGGGCATAAAAAGAGTTTTAAAAGAGTTTTCATCCCATATTTTTTGGAACCCAAGCTAAAGATTTTGAGTAATTTCATTCCTGCATTTTTGACATGTTGGCAAAGCAACTTTGTCCCTGTATTTCAAAAAATATATGATAAGTATAAAATATCATAAGTATATGATATTTTTGAAATAATGGCTTTCAGCTGGAATAATACATATTTGCCCACTTTATAAGCAATGTGACACTGATATTGTTAATATTTTAGGATCAATTCTGGTAGATCTGCTGAATTTGAGCCCGCTAAATTAAGAAAGTTCCAGAGTCTGAGCAACAGAGAATGGTTCCCTGAGACCTGAGTCAGGACTATGATCAGATTTATGATGCCACTGTTTAATAAATATTGATAAATACAGATCACTCTTCTTTTCAAGCCAAGTAATAATTACTGCAGAATTATGGCCTACTCTTGTCATGCAGGAGGATATGTGTACAAGTACAACCAGAACAACTCATTGTGGAATACTGGTTTTTTTTTTATGAAAACACCAAACATGAGAGGTAAAAAAGTAAAGTAAAGTGCAGCCATTATCAACCCACTGCAGGATGGAAGCCTCCTCAACAATTCATGCTGAGGGAAATGGACCATAATCTGCCACGCTGGTCCAGTGCGTGTTGGCAGATCGACTGTATTCAGCAGTCAGGGGCTTGAACCCCGGTCTACTCAAAGAGCGTGTACTACTGCACTCCCGCTCCTGCCCACTCGGCTATGGAGGCGTATAGTACTTAGTACCGTGCTCGGGCTGAAGGTTGAGAATACAAATGAAGATATTTGTTAACATTAGATTTGAACTTCTGAAGACTGTAATTTTCAGGAAATACATATGAAGGTTGTTCCAGAAAACGGCAGTTGAATGAATAAACAAAGAAGATGAAAAGTTGATTCTGTGAGTTTGAAGTTGGATCGTATATGAATGTTGGCTGGTGGCAGCATGTGTGTGTTTTTATATATGAAAACCCCAAACACAAGAGGTATTAGAACCTATAGTACTTAGTACCATGCTTGGGTTGGAGGTTGAGAAGATGAAAGAAGATATTTGTTGACATTAAGCTTGAACTTCTATAGACTGTAATTTTCAGGAAATACGTATAAAGGAAGGTTATTCCAGAAAACGGCAATTGAATGAATAAAAGAGAAAGATGAAAAGTTGGGTCTGTAAGTTTTAAGTTGGACAGTAAATGGATGTTGGCTGGTGGCTGCACGTGTTTGGACTGTTTTGAAAGAGAGAGCGGGAATTATAGAAGCCAATTCAGAGGAACAGTGCCCATGGAAGTATCTGTAGAAAAGGCATGCAGCAGAAACTGAACATCTATGAGACAGCGAGTGGAGAGACTCTGTAAGAGAGGAGTCATTAATTTATATTATATACTTTGATATTATATACTTGGATCTTAGAAAGGCTTTTGATATTGTTGCACATGGAAGATTGCTGCACAAATTGGAGCAGTGTGGCACTGGAGGCAAATTGCTGCTATGGATAAAGGGGTGGTTGATGAGGGAGAAGTGGTAATCGATGGACACTGCTCATCGTGGACTAATGTTATTAGGCGGAGTCCCTCAGGGTTCAGTATTGGGTCCATTATTGTTTTCTGTATTTATAAATGATATTGATGATGGTATATCAAGCTTAATGTCCAAGTTTGCAGACGATACAAAGGATGGCAGGGTTGTCAAGGACACTACTGACACTATGCTGCTGCAACAGGATCTGGAAAGGTTGAGCAGATGGACTGAGAGGTGGCAAATGAAGTTTAACATTGACAAATGTAAAGTACTACATATGGGAAACAGCAACCCCAGAGCAACGTATCAACTCTGTGGTACTACACTGACAGTGGTAGAGAATGAAAGGGACCTGGGGGTTGTTGTGCAGGCAGATATGAAGTTCTCTGAGCAGTGCAGACGGGCTGTAAGAGTAGCTCATGGTGTATTGTCAATGATATATAGGAATTTTTCTAGCAGGGATAAGGAGGTGATTATTCCCTTGTATAAGGCAATGGTCAGACCACACATAGAGTACTGTATGTACTCTAGTACAGGCTGTAGTACAGGCCTGGAGGCCTCATTTCAAGAAGGATGTAGAGCTGCTGGATCAAGTACAGAGAAGGGCAACAAGATTAGTGAAAGGAACAAAGGGGGTGCTCTTAGGAAGAAAGGCTTAAGTTTTGCAAATAAAAGTGTCTGGAGACTAGGCACCAGCGAGGTGATCTGAATAAGAGATGTGTACAAAGGGTACTAGGAAAGTTTTGCAATATGACGCAACAATGAATCACAGGAAGCTGCTTGTTGCTGCATGTTGAGACATGTTCATATGTGCATAGTAACCGCCACGCCAAGTCAATGGGCTCAGTTATTCATTAGTAGTGAGAGTGTAAAGTGCTTGCGATGGCATTGTGTAGTAAGAGTAGCTCATGGTGTATTGTCAATGATATATAGGAATTTTTCTAGCAGGGATAAGGAGGTGATTATTCCCTTGTATAAGGCAATGGTCAGACCACACATAGAGTACTGTATGTACTCTAGTACAGGCTGTAGTACAGGCCTGGAGGCCTCATTTCAAGAAGGATGTAGAGCTGCTGGATCAAGTACAGAGAAGGGCAACAAGATTAGTGAAAGGAACAAAGGGGGTGCTCTTAGGAAGAAAGGCTTAAGTTTTGCAAATAAAAGTGTCTGGAGACTAGGCACCAGCGAGGTGATCTGAATAAGAGATGTGTACAAAGGGTACTAGGAAAGTTTTGCAATATGACGCAACAATGAATCACAGGAAGCTGCTTGTTGCTGCATGTTGAGACATGTTCATATGTGCATAGTAACCGCCACGCCAAGTCAATGGGCTCAGTTATTCATTAGTAGTGAGAGTGTAAAGTGCTTGCGATGGCATTGTGGTCACGAAATGAGATAAGGACAGTTTTGCGGTATAATTTCGTGCGTGGTTTAACCATAGACCAGTGCTTAGAAGAAATGACTCTTGCACTAGATGATGATTGTCCACATCGTACAACGATATTCAGGTGGTATAGAGAATTCCAAAGGGGAAATTTCACTCTGGAGGATTCTGAGAGGCCGGGAAGGCAACGAACGTCAGTTACGGAGGAAAATGTTACTGCTGTGAGGAAAATGCTTGACGAAAACAGGCGAGTGACCTACCAACAGATAGAGGATACTTTGGGCCTAAATGCACCAGCAATTCGTTCGATTCTGCAAGATCATTTGCACGTGAAGAAACTTTGTTCTCTCTGGGTGCTGCATCAACTGACTGAAGAGCAGATGACACGACGTGTGACTTGGTGCCAGGAGATGTTAAAAAAGTTTGATAAGGGACAATCTCGGTATGTGAACAACATCGTGACAGGTGACGAGACTTGGCTGTACTATTACGATCTGCCGACCAAGGCTCAAAACAAAGTTTGGGTCTTTGATGATGACGACACACCCGTAATTGTCAGAAAATCCCGATCCGTAAAGAAGAAAATGATAGCTGTATTTTTCAAATCGAGTGGAATTGTGGAACGTGTCGTTTTGGACACGCAGAAGACAGTCACAGCTAAGTGGTATACTGAACAATGCCTGCCTAAAGTCATTGGATCTATGAAGAACCTGCGGCCAAAGTCAAGAATGGACACCACGATAATGCTCCAACTAACCGCGCCAAAGCCTGCACCGAATATTTGACCACGACAGGACTGAAACTTCTCGAGCACCCTCCCTACAGTCCAGACCTTGCTCCCTGCGACTTTGCACTGTTCCCGCATGTGAAAATGAAGCTAAAAGGGAGGTGGTTTTCCAGTGATGAGGACCTTCTACGGGCTTGGGACAACGAGTGTGCTTTACTCCCTAGTGAAACTTGGCAGAACTGGTTTAAAGATTGGTTTCGGAGGATGGAGAGGTGTATTGAATGTAGAGGAAATTACTTTGAAAAAATTAAATAAACAAAGCTGTATTGCAAAACTTTCCTAGTACCCTTTGTATAAAGCCTTGAATGGTTTGAGCATGCTCAATGCTGATGGGATTCTTCCTCTTGCTCAGAATAATCACCTGAGAGGGCATAAATTCAAATTGAGGAAAGACAGATGTAGGATAGATGTGCAGAAATTTGCCTTTAGCCAGCGGGTGGTTGGTTGGTTGGTGGAACAGACTTCCATCCCTTGTCGTGGAAGTTGATAGCCTAAATAAGTTTAAGGCTCAGCTGGACAGGTATTTCGAACGAACAGAGGGGTGAAGTGGAAGTGGTTATTTTTTATTTATTTATTTTACTTTACTTTTTTTTTTTTTTTGGCTGATGCTGCATAAGCTTGCTTTCTTGCATCAAATGCCTCTACTAATGCTAATTAACCTAACTGCCCTCTTCTGAATGGAATCTAGAAGCCTGAGAGGTTTCGGGGACACCACCCTAGATGTGGGAACAATATTCCATGGTAGGGCGGATTTGCGATTTGTACAGAGTGAACAGTTGTTTGGAAGAAAAGTAATGGTGAAAGCAAAAGAGAAAACCAAGTTTTTTAGATGCAGAGGAAGCAAAATTCGTAATGTGCTTGTGCCAAGAGGGATTAGAAGTCAGGATAATCCCCAAAAGAGATATACCATCTTGCCTAGAACTCGGAGTGTCACCAAAGATAAGCATAGGAGGAGAAGATTCCTTTTTGCGAGATATAAGACAAGACAGAGTACACAGCTATTTGGAAGGATTAAAATCAACGAAGTTGTCTTTGCCCCACTGGAGAATTACTTGGAGATCGGCATTTAAGGAATTGGTAGCAGATATTTGAGAAGCTGAAGCTGATTGCAAGTTTTCTCAAAATGGAAAGTGGAATGCAATATGGCATCATCAGCAAAACTATGGATTGGATTTCCAGTCAATGGAAGAAGGTCATTAATATTCAAGAGGAAAAGAGTGGGGGAAAAGAACTGAATCTTGGGGGACACCAGAATTAGTGTAGAAGTTAGAAGACAGAGAGCCATCAACCTCAGTGAGCGGTCAGAGAGAAAACTAGATAACCAATTACAAAACCCAGTTGGCAAACCATAAGATGGAAGCTTGTTTAGAAGACCTTTATGCAAAACATGATCAAAAGCCTCTGAGATGTCAAGAGCAACTGTTTCTGTTTCACCAAACTTTAACTGAAGTTGTCCATAATTGGGTAACACAAGCCAGAATATCACCAGTGGATCGACACTGATGGAATCCATACTGGTGATCGTTGATCAGATGGAAGGTTTCTAGGTAGTTTAAGAGTTGGTGGTTAATTGATTTCTCCATTACTTCAGAAAGAGTAGAAGTAATTGCAATGGAATGATAATTGGATGGGAGGGATTTGTCAACCTTTTTAGGAACTGGCTGGATAGGAGCAAATTTCCAAGCAGAGGAAAAAACACCTTTGGAATAGGAAAGTGAAAAACGACAGCAAAGAACAGGAGTAAGTTCAGGAGCACAGGTTTTGAGAACAAGTGGAGAAATACCATCGGGACCTGGAGCTTTCTTAGCATCAAGATTCATCAGAATCCTCCTGACATCCTTTTGACAGAAGACCACAGGAGGCATTGAATGGAGAGTGTTGGGAATGGTGGGAGGTGTTTTACCAAGATCATTAATACATGAGTTGGAAGAAAAATGGGATGCTAGCAGGTCAGCTTTATCTTTGGCTGAAGTGACAACCAAACCAACTGGTTTTGACAGAGGTGGGAGCAGAGATGGGCAAAAGTTGCGGCCAATATCTTTGTAAAGAGACCAGAATGCTCGGCTACCATTAGGGCAAGAAGCAAGTTTTCTACTGTTAGCCTGTTCAAAATCTAGTTTGGGCTGATTAACAACTGCTTTACAATTGTTGCAAGCTTTGGTGTAGGCAGAAAATGAAACTGAAGAATTGTAAACAAGCCAATTACGATACACAACATTCTTCTCTTGAACAGCCTTAGCTCATTTATTCAAAAACCAAGGTTTAAATAAAGGAGAAGATTTTAAAGTGGAGTGTAGGATAAAGGATTCCATTCCTACAAGAATAACATCATTCACATGATCTGAGGAAACGTTGACATCAGAAGTTTTGAAACAGTAATCTAACCAAGGAAAATAAATCTCGCTGGTCATCCCATTTTGCATTCTTGTAATGCAAACAACATGAGGTTGGGAATAACCATGAGTTAAAGGCTACATTGGAGAAGAGACAATCACCAAGTTGTGATCTGAGGTGCCTAAAGGACCACTCACTTTGACAGTGCACTTAGAAGGGTTGTTTGTGAGAAAAAGCATTGGCTGTATGGTTAGGATTGTCCAGTATTCTTGTAGATAAATGAGAGGATAAATGATAAATAAATGCACGTTCATTAATAATTGCAAAAGCCTCAGCATCTCGACTAGCTGGGTCGGTGTGACTAGAAAACAGAAGCCAGCTGGAGTTGGCTTCTGTTTTCACTACTCACTACTCAGACCCCCTTCAGTCACTATCTGGCAGAGTAGAGGTAGCAAGATTATACACTAGCTGATCCAGAAGCCTCCTAGAGAGTTACCAACAGGATCAGTCCAGTGTACTAACTAGCGGCCGGACTGCGTACACCATTTTAGAGCTGTACCCTCAACATGTAAGGAAATTTGGATCTCGCCATGATGTCCATCATAACCTCAAAAGACATTAGTCGTACTGCATGATGGAAGAGACGGGGAAGGGTTGACTGGAACTTAGCTCTGGAGACTAAACATGGTTTCCATCACTTCAAGCCTCCAATAAGCAAGTTGGTGGTATTTCACCAGTTGATGAGAGTCATCTACCACCTAGTGTTGCCTGGTAATGCAGACGGGTGGCACCCCTCCATGTGGTGTAGGCGCCACGCCTTGAACCCTGCTTATGTTGGTTTACACCTGGGTGGTCAAACACAGTGTGCTTGTGCATGGGGGTTATACGCAGGATTACTAAAGTCCCACCATTGTGAAGGTGTAAGCAAGGGATTTGGCTGTCACAGACCATCCGGACTTTGCCGAAATAGGGTACAATTGACTTGAGTGTCACCTGAATATCAGTTCCATCAGTGTTTTAGACTCCCAGGTAGCAAGTACAGCATGTGTGGCCTATCTGAGGGAATGTCTGCAACAACCTAAGTTCAAATCTTACCTCTGTTTCAAATACTAATTCTGATTTTATCTACCAATGCAGAAGACATTTCCATTCCATCCCGTAACCAGTGTACAAAAACACAAGCATTGCATCTATGCATCATTATGCCATACTAACTATGGACAGCTGCTGAATTGAGGATGTCACATAGTCTCCATACACTTGCTGCATTTAACAAACTAATTAATCTTACAACCTTAGTAGTAGTATAGAAAACGGGGGTTCTAGGACACTTTTTTGCAAACACACACACAAACAAAAAAAATAAATAAAATAAAACATCCCCATATTTCCTCATTTTATCATTCATTTTCCTAAAGTAATCAACAAAAATCAAAAAATTAAAATTTTACATTTTTAATGAAATAATGTGTTTTAAGTTCAATTTGTAATTAAAAAAACCCATATTCTAATCATGTACACTAATTTTATACATCCCTCTTATGAGAATCGGTAATTTCCTTCACTGCTGAGTAGATCTTAAGATCATCTGCATAGAGAGTGCACACATAGCAGATAAAACAGACTTCTCTTACCACCACAGAAACACTTATCACTACTTAGCATAGGGGTATGAATTAAGTAGTAATAATAATACTATTACTACTTAAACACTTGAAGCTCTTCATACCCCTATGCTATTAATTAGAATCCTTATTGAACTTTAAACTACTATAAATCTTTTTAATTATCCATTTAAATTATTTAAATCTTTTTAATTATCCATTTAAATTATTTAAATCTTTTTAATTATCCATTTAAATTATTTAAATCTTTTTAATTATCCATTTAAATTATAATACTGTATATCTAAATTACCACTCTTATACCACGTGGAGTTTTAATATATTTTATTTAGGCGTTACCTAAACTAATATACACTGAGTAACATTTCAGGTATCTTGCTGATACCCATCATCAGACTTTGCTGTTAGGAGACAAAAATAACTTATATTTTACATTGAGCAGATCTAAACAAAAATCAACTAAGATGTATTTACATGCGATCAATTCTAATTTACAGAAAATAGATGAAAAGTTCTAAATTATAATAACAAATTAGCAATTAGCATATCTAAGTTATGATTACGATCCAAAGGAACAATTCTATGTTACAGTTATGTTACAATGAGGTATTTTCAGTTGCATTATAGTTAACCTACTTTTTAATTAAATATATAAACTTCTTAACTGCTGGCCGAATCCTCCTGCCGGATGCTCAGACCTAAATGGGCAAGAGGCTCAGTCAGCAATACATTTATAGGTAAGGTATTCATATAGTTAGCCAATAAGAATAGTGCCAGTTGCCTATATTGAATCCAGGATGCTGCTTGTGCGATGACCTTTGTTCTGGTTCTGGTGTAGAGGACACCTGAGTTGACCTTTGCTCATCAGGTGTGTAGGCTGTTTCTGGGATCTGGAAGAGGGTGTATGCTGTCTGCTCCTCTGGTTGATTCATTTCTTTTTCTTTCCTGGAACCTTATTTCTCCACTTATTTTTTCTTTAAAGAGATGAATATACTGTGGGTTGAAATCAACCCCGAGTTTTCTATTGATTGCCGATGATCCAAATAATTTGATAAGAAATGTTTCTTTAAATTTTCTTGTTATACTGTCTGTGGAAATGCTTCTTTAAATTTTCTTCTGTTATACTGTCTATCTATGGAAAGGCTGCTTGTGTTATGGAAATTCCAAGTGTCACCACATTGGAAGGTGTGGATGTATCAGATTGTTGAATTCTGCCATATTCTACATCTTTTTTGTGCTCTTTTATTCTACACTGTAGGCGTCCGTATGATTCCCCTATATATATATACTACCACATCCACACTATATTATATATAGGACCTCTACGATTATCTGGGTAGTTGGACTGTAGCTTTATGATCTGTTTGATGGAGACTGAACTTTTGTAAAAGGTAAAGATCCCAAATTTCTTGGCTTCTTTGGCTATTTTAGAGCTGATTGAAGGCATGTACAGCATACATATGGAGGTGCTTCTTCTGTCAATGCTAGGTTGTGGTTGTGTAAAGGACTTGGAGGTGTCTACGATGGCTTTATTGATGATGTAAATCGGATATCCGTTCTTTAAGGCAACCCTGATTATTGTATTTAGTTTCTGTTGTATATTATCTTCATTGCAAATTCTGTAGGTTCTCAGGATGAAAGACTAGAATGCCTATTTTTGTAGAGAAAGGATGGCAGGATTTATAATTTAGCATGATGCCGGTATCTGTGGGTTTTCTGAAAACTTCCATATGTAGTTTTTTGGCCTTTCTTGAAAAAAGGAATTTCAGGAACGGAATTTGGCCAATTATCCAATTTTAATGCAACTTTCAATAAATAACATGTCAGAATAAAGACTCTTTTTAAAACTATTTTCTATAATTAAACTCAAATACATGTTCAGTATTATTTTGTAACCCATGGAAAATTAATTTTAAATCATCTTTTAAATTAAAATTTTTAATATCGATATCAGATAAGGTTTGAGTAAATCTTATCTGATATCAATATTTATTTATCGCTAAATAAATTTCTTTCCTCATCATAAACTTATACTAAGAGATGAATGCGGGTGTCTTTTTTTATAGTTTTGAATTTATTTACATCTTACTCAAAGTCTATTCTTAGATCAGTTTTTTGTTAGTTGAGAGGATTTGTAGCTTTGTATTTAGAATATCTGCCATTTAATTGTCATAATTTTTTTTCAAACTATTTCATTTATGAATTCATTGCTTAATGAACCATTTAAAACAACACCACACCACTTTATTTTCATTTGTTGTGTATTAATAAAGTTCTCAGTTAAAGACTGATATTTAGTCTAATTTGCCCTAATAGTTGTTCAGTGATGTGTCTTCTGATAACTGTTGATATTTAGTTATAATTTTTGCATATCTAGTTCATCAGCAAATTCAAGAATAAAAGTAGTGGACCTCCGCTTTATGATTGGTTCACTATACGATCAAATCACTTTACGGTGGACTCTCCATAATAAAATACTATTCACTATTTTATTTACCACATATTGAAATTTATTTTTTGATATGTGGTAAGTGCCAGTCATTGTGATCATGTTTGCGAATTGAATTTTAATTCTATTAAACGGTCATTCTAATAAGTGAAAATAGGAGGAATATTATCCACAAAAGTAAAGGACAAAAATTGAGACTATTAAATTACCAATTAACAAAATTAAATGAAAATTGGAAGAATATTTTCCACGGGTTAGCAAAATAAAAATAAATTTACTGTATGTACATGCTAACTAATTGATATTTCTGTTCACTGACCTTTTTTTTTTTTTTTTTGGGTTGTAAGATTTAAAACAGAAAAAGAGATAAGCAATCAAAGCAAAGAACACGGCATGCACAACTTGCAACTATCACAATAAGCGCAAATGAGATACAGAGTACAGGTTTACGAAGCTTAAAAAATAGGAATGAAGAGAACATTTCATGGAAGGGGAAACACATTTCACCATAATAACGTAAAAACCCATAGAATTCCAGCCATCGGTATTAACGCAAATGCAATAAGATCAAGTTTACTACCTGTTTATAACAGATTGCACTTACAGAAAAGCCCAATAAACTGCAAATTGTTTTTATTGTTTTATGGTAGTGACCTCCAGAAATGTGCTTTAGAAAAATATCAAAGGCATTCAAAATTGATTCTTATAACCGAACATAGATAACGGTGAAAGCCTAGTGCATTTTAATGATTTGAATTGGGTTTTTGAAATTAAAGTGGCTGATTCCACTAACCAGTGATCATGTTAACAGCGCCCATGGTTGTCTCCAACCGGACTACATGGTCCTTCCTCTCAGTCAATAGCAGCGCTTGTAAATGTTTTGCTTTTTTTCTGCATGTTTTGTTTTTGCATCCTTTAGTTAAAGCGATTTTTTTTTGTTGTGCTTTAATCACTATATTCATTTTAATCAAATTTTTTAATTGATATGTACAATTTCCATTATAAAAATCACCTTTTAGAGAGATAAATAGCTTAGTTATATAGCAGAAATTTCAACTTCCAAGGTCTTGGGAACGAATTAATATCGTAAAGAGGGTCCACTGTATTATTAAGTGTTTGAAATTGAGTTACTTTTTTCGCGTTTAATTTTTCTTTGAATTCCCAATTAAATTAATAAATTCCTCAGATAATAATTTGAAACTCTGAAATGAAATAAATTCCCAGTTTAACTTATCTACATGTATCTATCTCTTCAGATATAGCTTGATATAAACAGATATTACATTCCAGTCACTCTTGTCATGAAATTCTCCTATAAAGCTTTCTGTTCTTTAGAAATAATATTCCAATTGAAATAATCCTTAAATTGTCTAGCCAACTGTTCAGAGAGAGTAGGATCTCTAGATACTTCATTCCATTTTACAGTATAGGTTTAAAGGAATAGTCTTCAGGAATTTTCATTTAACAACTGCTCTTTTTTTTTTATCCAATAGCTGTAATTTTACTTCCTTCTCAGCTGGACAGGTATTTGGAACAAACGGAGGGGTGAAATGGGAGCAGGTTTTTTTTTTTTTTTTTTTTTTTTTTGTGCATGAGCTTGCTTTCTTGTATCATATGCTTCTACTAATGCTAAAAAATGCTAAAGAAAGATATCGTTCTTCTTGAAAGGGTCCAAAGATGGCTAACTTGCCTGGTGAGATCGGCAAAAATGCATCCATATGAGGAAAAACTTCGAATATGTGGGTTGCAGATGTTGGAAACTAAGAGCACCTTAGAGGGGACTTGATTGAGGTGTTTAACTAGCGATGCTTCTGAATTTAGATCGTGATTTACCGATAAATCTATTCACCCTATTAAAAATTCTATCTATATTTATCTATATAGACGTAACCGAAATCTATAAAAATATTCACATTAAGTGTTGAAACAACTGAAAGGGTGCTGTCATAAGATTGATCAGTACACAGAGTAGTAATATAATCTTACTTCTCTGTGGATCAGTAGTAACATATCTTACTTCTCTGTGAAATTGATTTTGCTGTAGTGGCAGATATTAAGGAATGAAAACTTATTTTTTAAATGGAACCTTTCTTCTCAATTTTTGTTATCTTTAATACCAGGTTTAATTTAGAGTAAACAATGAGTGTGGAAAGTTTCTGTTTGCATGTTTGAGTAATTTAGCTATGCTTTTAATTAGAACAGCATTTTTCAACCCTTTTTTTTTTTTTTTTTTTTTTGTAACGCGACTGACCCAAAAAGAAAAAAGTGTGATCCATTTTGCCAGTCCCACAGGAGCTAGTTATTGTTGGTGACTTAATTGTCAGGGAAACACAGGGTGTCTGGGCTAGAGGTATCCAAAAATACACACATATACAACCCCGGAGGCTCACATCTGGTGAGTATGGGCTTGGCACACCCAGAGTCCTGAGCTGGACATCATCATTCTTCTCTTCCTTGGTGATTCCCTTTTCTCTCTCTCTCTCTTGAGGTAGTTCAGAATTTTTTTTTTTTTTTTTTGGTTGGTGCAGCATAAGCCTCAGGCTTCCTTGCATCATATGGCTAATAATAATAATAATAATAATATAATAAAATTAAACAGTATATTCGATAATTTTCATTATTTTTTAATTTCCACTGAAATAAAATTTCAATAGATTTGATGTCGACATAATCAGAATGCTTGCTAACATCAAAATGTATTACTGGATATATGTTTTTAAACTGAAAATAAGCAACAATTACACCTTCATCCCAACATATATCTTTTATTCCTTCAGTTAAAAAAAACATATATAATCAATATATGTTTTTTTTAACTGAAGTAATAATCTTACATACTCATTTTCCTCATAATTTATTATAAATTCTTCATATGGATATCTTTTTCCTGACACCTCAAAATAGCACAATTCTAAATTCAAACGATCAAAAATCTTTTTTCTTTTTTATTAAACCTGACTGATTTATGAAACATTATGAAAATGTCAGAGGGTGATTTCTCTGTATTAGAAATTAACCAAGTACCCCATCATTATTCATTACGTTAGATATATACACACATTACCACATTCCCATAAGAAGTTAACAGTTTCTCCTAATATAACATTTTGTAAAAATTTACTTTTTGGTTAATGAGGGTTTAACTTGTGGAAGCCAGAAAGATAGCTTTTCTAACTGAAATTTATATTACTTATAATTTTTTGTAGTAATTATCGCAAATGCAATAAGATCAAGTTTACTACCCGTTTAAAACAGATTGTACTAATAGAAATTTTCATCTGAATTTCTATCTAATTCAAATTTGATTTCAACTCCTGTGACATCTCTTCACAACCCAAAAACTTTATTGAGTAGTAACTAAAACATACAGGCTTTTTTTTGTTAATTCTAGTCATTTACAGAATCCTTCATTGAAGTTTTCATTATTTTTTTATTTTTGAGACTATCTGTGCAACTGTCAAGTCTTTAGATGTATCTGTAGTACCATTATATCTATTCAAATCTAAACAAGGTATCAAGATACCAAAACATATTAGTTGCACTAGATCTGGAATAATCATCTGAGAAATTCACTAAATTTTCAACTAATGTTTTTATAACAACATATGAGATATCAGCTATAGTTTTATTATTTATGATAAGCTGCATCCTTGAAAAGATATTAAAACCATTATTTTCTAATGTTACAATTTCATTTTCATTAACTATGATATTATCAGGGTTTAATATAAATCCTTGTATACTCCATGAAAGAAAAAAAAAATACCAATCAAAATCTTGCACAAAAATTATATCTCTTGAAAGCTCCGTAATGTTTACATTTCTTTCCAGATAATGATGAAAGTCATAGTATTCAGCTGATATATGATATATCTATAAGAGGTTGTTCAAGTAAATTCCACATAGAATATTCTACTTCCATTTAATAAGAAATTAATTTTTAAATAATCTCAGTATCAATCTTAATCTATTAATCAATTGTTCACTTTTAGAAATTAATGTCTGTAGCTTTATCTTTAACTATTAATTAATAATTTATTAATTAATCCTTTAATTGTATCAAATATAATACCACTTCCAGTAATATGTTTATATATATGTTTATGAGTTTGTAATATAACTGTTTGTTTCTGTTAAGAATCATTTATTTTAATTATATTTACTAAAAATCAGATTAACCATCTTAATCAGCTCATATAATAAGGTCATCATACTTTCTCCATATATGTAATACAAAAGATACATCTTCATTTAAGTTAATTGATCTTCAACATTTATCTGTTAGTGAAATGACTATTTCATTAATTGTTGTTTCATTGAGAGGAAAATACACTAGTGGGTTTTTCAATTATAGCAGAAAATGGATAGCTAGGTTTAAAGTTACATATTACATCAGACTTAATGCCATTATCATTAATTCATTAATTCCTTTTACAACTGAACAATGTACTAATATTTTATCTACTTCATAAGTAATATTAAATGGTTTTTTTTTTTTTTTTTTGTTAGTTGTTGGCGCATCGGCTTCTGTGGCCATAATGCACCTCCCAAGGTTTTTGCACTACTCTGATCCAAGCCCGAGGTGGGATCTGAACACGCAACCTGGGTTGTCAGGCAGGCAGGCAGGCACTTTACCCACCCGGCTAATATTAGATGTATACTCACCTTCACTTATTCTATTTTCATATACCCTTTTTTCAAACCTAACACAATACAGTAATAGCTTCCTTAGCACGGCTTCAAACAGCACGGGTTTCACTATAACACTGTTTTCAATTAGGTTTAAGTCTGCAAAAAGGCCTTTGGTATCGGGTCCCATATTAGTCAAAGTTTATTGCTTTATGACTATAAATGTTCCATCGCCCCGAAAGCTCCTGTTTGTTTATATTTTTGTATCTTAACTTATAATAAATTTATTAGTTTTCAGAGGAAGCAATAAACTTTATGACTAAGTTTAAGTCAAACTTTTTCCCAAGTGACCGAAGCTTCAACAAAAGTGACATCATTATCTTTACAAACATCCCCGGGGGCTCCCATCTGGTGAGTATGGGCTTGGCACACCCAGGGTCCTGAGCTGGATATCATCATTCTTTTCTTTCTTGGTGATTCCCTTTTAGTTCTCTCTCTCTCTCTCAGGATAACTCGGGGAATTTTTTTTTTTTTTTTTTTGGCTGGTGCAGCATAAGCCTCAGGCTTCCTTGCACCATATAGCTAATAATAATAATAATAATTTTGGAAAAATAACATCAGGAATGCGATCGAAAATATCTGCATCTTGGCTAGAAATCACTGCCAACAACATGTGTTCTGTTTGGTAGCATGTTTTATCCCATTTGGCAAATGATTTCACTGGTTTTGAATCACAAGTTCAGATAACTGCCGAAGGCATTGTGAAGATCGAAAAAGACTTGGGGTTCGAAACTTTGGACATTGCCAAAGTATATGACTGCATTGACTCACGTGCAAATGACTTAGATGATGCAACTCTCATTGAAATTGATCAGTATATGAAGAAGAGGAAAACAATTCTGAAGTGGATAACACTGCAGTGGCATCAAAAGAATTTTCAATAGAAGAATTGGAGAAAGTTTTCGGTGTGGGGGGGGGGGGTTGACATGGCCTGAGAGGCAATTATGAATGGAAATCTGGATGTTGAACATAGCATCAAGATACAGCAATTTTACAAAATGGAATTCGATGATACAAAGACTTCTACGCCGAGAAAGAGAAGAGATGATTTCACCAGACTTCATTATTGAAATATCTAAATAAACAATAAAGCTTTTTTTTCTCATCTCTCATGATGTTACCTTTTCATTAATAAAATTTTTGCAATTTTTTTTATTTCAAACCCTTTTATTTGGCTATCAAGCGCAAATTGTTTATAGATTTATTATAATTTGTCTATAGACTGTTTCTCTGGTATACATTCAATTAAAACCCATTATAATTATACCTCAATCAGCACGATTTCACATAACACGGAACAGTTGTTATTGTTATTTGGTTTTTAGGAGCATTAGCAACTAAGGCCATATTGCTCCGGGGATATGCCGTGGTCATTCCCCGACCTTTCTGCATCCTCCATATTTGGTGGTCATGGGCTCGAACCCCGGTCTAATCAAGAAGTGTGTGTTACACACTGCTGCTCCTGTCCACCTGGCTATGGAGGTGCCACACGGAACAGTTTAAGTACCAATTATCAGTGCTATGTGGAGTATTGCTGTATATAACTTGCCTCCTGAAAAATCAACTCCATAATCTTCATCTAATTTAACTAAGAAACTTCCTGCAGACAAATTATTGTCAAAAACAATAGGTGGCTTTTCAGAATCAAAATGAAGTTTCAAACAATCATTAAAGAAATCTAATTTGTAAATGCCATTCGGAAACATTATCAATTTCCATTCATGACTATCAAAATAGTCAAAGTGATTATTGTCATACTGATTACTCACATTAAACCACGAAAAATATGAAATTTAACTTAGTGAATGCAATTTTTTAAGAATTATCAACCATAAAATATATATCTGAATATAATCTCAAGCAGATTTGTTTTTGAATCTTAAAACTAATTAGCATTTCATCCATTTATAAATAAAGAATTTAATTAAGAAAATACATATCTTTAATTTGATAGAAGATTCTTCCATTTTTTAATTTCTTCTTCAATGTCAATGTTTTCTTCTCTTAATAACAATCTCAGCACTTAATTTTTCTAAGCCTAAATTCTTTTTGATTTAATAAAATTTTTTTTATTACTTAATATTTTTTTGATTCTAGTGAGTTTTATAACAATATCATCATTATCAAGATGTCTTTTCAGTTCTTGTTATTTAGTTTTTTTTAGGAGCATTAGCAACTGGTCCTTGTGGTTGTCACAGATATTCTCTCAGATATGCCAGACAAGCTCTTCTTGCTACCTGGTAGTCTAAAACGCTGATGGAACTGATATTCAGGTGACACTTAAGTCAAGTGGACCCAATTTCGGCGAAGTCTGGACGGTCTATGACAGCCAAATCCTCTGCTTGCACCTTCACGATGGTGCAACTGTTAGTAATCCTGGGTATAACCTCCATGCACAAGTACATGGTGGGTGACCACCCAGGTGTGAACCAACGTAAGCAGGGGTCGAGGTGTGCCACCCACACCACATGGAGGAACGCCGCCCCTCTATGTTACCAGGCAGTACTAGGTGGTAGATGACTCTCATCAACCGGTGAAATACAACCACTTTGCTTATTGGAGGCTTGAAGTGGTGGAACCCATGTTTAGTCTCTAGAGCTAAGTTCCGGCCAACCCTTCCCTATCTTTTCCATCATGCAGTATGATTGATGATTTTTGAGGTTATGATGAATGTCGTGGCGAGATCCAATATTCCTTACATTTCGAGGGTACAGCTCTAAAACGGTGTTCGCAGACCGGCCGCTAGATAGTACACCGGACCAAACCTATTGGTAACTCTCTAGGAGGCTTCCGGATCAGCTAGTGTATAATCTTGCTACCTCTACTCTGCCAGATAGTGACTGGAGGGAGTCCAAGTAGTGTATATGCGGGGAGCATTGTCGAGGCCACGTTATGTCAAGGATTTGGGTATATTCTTACCACATGTACGCCATATCCAAAAATTTCATTACTTCATACAGCATGTCCCACCCACTTTTTCTTACTATTGAATACACCATGAATTGTCAAAATAATAGAGCAAGCTTATCTGCGAAAAGATCTAAACCTCCCAAGGACTTCCTAATTCATTTCACAAATATACGTGGTCTTAATTCCAATCTCAATGATGTCCATTTCCACTTGCAGTCTTCCAAACCCCATGTACTTTTTCTGACTGAATCTCAGTTATCAGTTGATTCAACTACTTCTCATCTCAGATGTCCAAATTATTTGCTGTATGATTCCTTTCGCCTCAAACGTGGTACTTGTGCATATGTCCATTCTGATATTCCCTTTCAGAGACTTGGCAATTTGGAATCTCCTCTCTTTGATCTTCTCTGGCTTAAAATCTCTCTACCTCATTGTGTCAAATTCATCTGTTGTCTCTACCGTTCTCCCAACTCCACTAATCACTTGGAGCTCTTTGACTTCCTCTCTTTGCAACTTGACTTTCTCCAGTCTAACTTTCCTAACAGTGAGGTAATTTTCCTTGGTCATTTTAACGTTCACAACTCCAGCTGGCTTCCATTTTCTAGTCACACCGACCCAGCAGGTCGAGATGCTGAGGTTTTTGCAATTACTAATGATCTAGCACAGATTGTTCATTTATCTACAAGAATACCGGACAATCCTAATCATACAGCCAATACGCTTGATCTTTTTCTCACAAACAACCCTTCTAAGTACAAGGTCGAAGTGAGAGGTCCTTTAGGCACTTCAGATCACAACTTGGTGATTGTCTCTTCTCCAATGGAACCTTTATCTCATGGCTATTCACAACCTCGTATTGTTTGGCATTACAAGAATGCAAAATGGGATGACCTGCGAGACTTCTTTTCTTCTTTTCCTTGGTCTGATTACTGTTTCAAAACTTCTGATGTCAACGTTTGCTCAGATCGTGTCAGTGAAATTATTCTTGCAGGAATGGAATCCTTTATCCCACACTCCACTTTAAAATCTCGTCCTTTATCTAAACCTTGGTTTTCCAATAAATGTGCTAAGGCTGTCCAAGAGAAGAATGTTGCATATCGTAATTGGCTTGTTTCTAATTCTTCAGTTTCATTTTCTGCATACACCAAAGCTCGCAACAATTGTAAAGCAGTTATTAATCAGTCCAAACTAGAGTTTGAACAGGCTAAGAGTAGAAAACTTGCTTCTTGCCCTAATGGTAGCCGAGCATTCTGGTCTCTTGCCAAAGCTATTGGCCGCAACTTTTGCCCATCTCTGCTCCCACCTCTGTCCAAACCAGATGGTTCTGTTGTCACTTTAGCCAAGGATAAAGCTGACCTGCCAGCATCACATTTTTCTTCCTGCTCATGTATTAATGATCTTGGTAAAACACCTCCCACCATTCTTAACAAGCTCCATTCAATGCCTCCTGTTGTCTTCCGTCAAAAGGATATCAGAAGGATTTTGATGAATCTTGATGCTAAGAAAGCTCCAGGTCCTGATGGTATTTCTCCACTTGTTCTCAAAACCTGTGCTCCTGAACTTACTCCTATTCTTTGCCGCCTTTTTTCACTTTCTTATTCCAAAGGTGTTTTTCCTTCTGCTTGGAAATTTGCTCATATCCAGCCATTTCCTAAAAAGGGTGACAAATCCCTCCCATCCAATTATCGTCCCATTGCAATTACTTCTACTCTTTCTAAAGTAATGGAGAAATCAATTAACCGCCAACTCTTAAACTACCTAGAAACCTTCCGTCTGATCAACGATCGCCAGTATGGATTCCGTTAGTGTCGATCCACTGGTGATATTCTGGCTTATGTTACCCATTTATGGACTAATTCAATGGAAAGGTTCGGTGAAACACAAGTAGTTGCTCTTGACATCTCAAAGGCTTTTGATCGTGTTTGGCATAAAGGTCTTCTAAACAAGCTTCCATCTTATGGTTTGCCAACTGTTTTTAGTAATTGGTTATCTAGTTTTCTCTCTGATCGCTCACTGAGGGTAATGGTAGATGGCTCTCTGTCTTCTAACTTCTCCACTAATGCCGGTGTCCCCCAAGGTTCAGTTCTTTCCCCCACTCTTTTCCTCTTGTATATCAATGACCTTCTTCCATTGACTGGAAATCTTATCCAGTTTTGCCGATGATAGCACACTGCATTCAACTTTCCATTTTGAGAAACCTTGTCCTGCTCAATCAGCTTCAAGTTCTCGAAAATCTGCTGCCAATTCCTTAAATGCCGATCTTCTGGTAATTCTCCAGTGGGGCAAAGACAACTTAGTTCATTTCAACCCTTCTAAAACTCAGTCTTGTTTTCATCTCGCAAAAAGGATTCTTCTGCTCCTATGCTTATCTTTAGTGACACTCCGATTTCTAGGCAAAATGATATATCTCTTTTGGGGATTACCCTGACTTCTAATCTCTCTTGGCACAAGCACATTACAAATATTGCTTCCTCTGCATCTAAAAAACTTGGTTTTCTCTTTCGCTCTCGGCGTTACTTTTCTTCCAAACAGCTGCTCACTCTGTATAAATCGCAAATCCGCCCTGCCATGGAATATTGTTCCCAAATCTGGGGTGGTGCCCCCAAAACCTCTCTCAGGCTTCTTGATTCCATTCAGAAGAGGGCAGTTAGGTTAATTAATGATTCATCTATAACAGCGTCTCTCCACTCGCTTTCTCATAGACGTACTGTTTCTGCTGCATGCCTCTTCTACAGATACTTCCATGGGCACTGTTCTTCTGAATTGGCTTCTATAATTCCCGCTCTCTCTTTCAAAACAGTCCGAACACGTGCCGCCACCAGCCAACATCCATTTACTGTCCAACTTCAAACCCACAGAACCAACTTTTCATCTTCCTCGTTTATTCATTCAACTGCCGTTTTCTGGAACAACCTTCCTTCATACGTATTTCCTGAAAATTACAATCTACAGAAGTTCAAGTCCAATGTCAACAAATATCTTCTTTCGTCTTCTCAACCTCCAACCCAAGCACAGTACTAAGTACTATAGGTTCTAATACCTCTCGTGTTTGGGGTTCTCATAAAAAAAAAAAAAAAAAAAAACTAAGGCCATATTGCTCCGGGGATATGCGGTGGTCATTCTGACCTTCCCGCATCCTCTGTATTTGGTGGTCATGGGCTCGAACCCCGGTCTAATCAATCCTGGCTACGGAGGTGCCCTTCAGTTCTTGATTTTCAACATATATTCTTTCACCTCCTTTTCTCATTAAATCAACCCAATCTTGTAACTGTTTAATTTTTTCCTGATGTCATAGAACTTGCCATTATCTAAAAGGGGAGGTTTCTGTACATTGTGCTTATTTATATTTCACTCTTATCAAAAGTGCATCTTGTAAGCATTTAGTGCAAGTGACAAGGAACATTACAAGTTGCACCGAAAAATAGATTCCTAAACATTACTTACAGAACAAACTCAATATTAGATTGTATTACAGAATGCACTCTGATAGATAACAATACATAGTAGTTTTTAGTAAACAGAGCAGCCACCTGACTGCATTTTATCAATTGATGGTTCAAAGTAACAGCTACACATGCAAGTCTAACACAATGAAATCTATGAAATTAAAAACTACAGGCACTCCCCGGCTTACGTAATATGCAACTTATGGAAATTCGACTTTACGTAAGTTTTTGCCGGCTGGTGCAAACTTAAAAAAATTGTGGAAATGTATTTTGCATCATAATGTGAATCCAATAACACAGTGTTCTTTTTTGGTAATTTGTTCCAAGATCTCGGAAGTTGAAAATTTCACTATATAACTAATATAAGCAAAATCTATTTATCTCTCTAAAAGGTCATTTTTATAATGGAAATTGCACTACACTTTCATTGTCATCATATGTTCCATTAAATGAATCAATTTTTAATGCCTTTGTAATATTTTTCTAAAACACTTTCTGGAGGTCACTGCCATAAAACAATAAAAACAATTTGCACTTTCTGGTTTATTGGTCTTTTCTGTTAGTGCAATATATTATAAGTGGGTAGCAAACTTGATCTTATTGCATTTGCAATAATACCAATAACTGGAATTGTGTGGATTTTTATGTTGGAGTATTATGGTGAAATGCTTCACCGAAATCTTCAATCATATAAAAAACAAATAAATTTTCAGAATCTTCTCTTCATTCCTATTTACTTATTACAATGGTGAAAAGAAAGGGACCAACAGAAAGTGCAAGTGCTGGAAGTGCTAGGAAATGAAACAAGATTGATTTAGAAATGAAGATGATTAATTAAGAATTACGATGCAGGACAAAGTTTGTCATCTATTGCACGGAATTAGATCTCGTTGCTTCAAGAGTGAATACTATTTTAAGGGATAGTGCGTGTATAAAAGGACATGTTAAAGGATCAACATATTTAAAATCAACAGTGATCATCACAAAACAGCATGCAGGTGCTATATCGAAGATGGAAAAGCTATTAATAATATGGATGGAAAATCAAATTCAGAAGCAAGTGCCCCTAAGTCCAATAGCCATTCAAGCAAAAGCAAGAAGTATTTGTGAAGACATTAAGGATAAGGATAAGTACGGCGAACCACAAGCCAAGTTCGTGGCAAGAAACGGGTGGTTTGATAGGTTCAAGCATCACACTGGTTTCAAAAACATTAAAGTATGCGGTGAAGTCACCAGTGCCGATTCTGCAGCTGCAGAGAAATTTTGTGAAGTGTTGGAAAAAACCCCTTCTAAATCTCCACAGTCCAACTTCCCCAGCGACATGCTTATCAGCTGGAGAGTTAATTCTGGCAATGATGCTTGAAAGGTAAAAATTGCTGACAAAAATTAAATTACAAAAAGAGAGAGGAGACAGGCATAACGCCTGTCTCCTCTCTCTTTTTGTAATTTTATAATTTTGAAAGTTTTGTAATTTTTCCTGCGCATGAGATAAAAAAAAAAAAAAAAAATTGAATAATTAATTCTATTTACATGTCTGTCAAACGTTTCTTTTTTGCTTCAACCATATTCAGCGTGCGTAGTTGCGAGTGCTGCATAAGCATTTAGAGAAATTCCGACTTATGTAGAGTTCCATGGAATGCAACCCTTACGTTAGTCAGGGAGTGGCTGTACAGCAGTTTTAATTCCAGTTAATTCTAGTAATTGAAGATAGGCATACGTAGCTTAAAGGAGATGCAGCTTCAATTTTCAATGTCACTCTTCTTTGCTGTTATAAATAATTTTATTTGCTTACTTCTACTATCAATTTAATTTCAAATTTTTGTTCTCAAATAAATAGTTTAAATGTAATGAAAGGGAATTCTTCTCCACTTTGAAAATAAATTGTTAATTTAATATCCATATCATCAGTTAACTTCATATTGTTATCTAATAAAATGCCACTATGCATTTCAAAGTTAATTACTCTAAAATCTTTTTGCGAAACAATATCTTCTTTTGTAGATACATAAAATGGGATGGAATGTGTTTTCAGGTATTGTATATTTATTGCATTTTTTATCAGACTTGGGATCAGATATATTAATTATGCATTTCCCCATTGAATCATAAGACTCATAGGAAATAGATAATGCTGCATTTTGTGTACTAAATTTTATTTGATCAACATAAGCTTTATTAACGGCATCATATCATCATCTTGAGGGTTAGCTACTTTAATTATTCTTTTATTCCTTGCATTAAAAACGCCTGATAAGTATAAAAGAAACTGAAGCATATTTAACAAATGATTTATTTGCTGCATCAATACTAGTGGATGCACTTTTTTGCTGTTTGATTCAATATAAGTTTCAAGATTTGATTGCACATGGTCAATTTCTTTTGTAAGAGATTCTTTATTACTTTCTGTTGTTATTTAAAATTTTTAAATTCTCACTGTCTTCTCTTATATATGAATCAATACTCAACTTTATACTATCAATGTTTTTATTTGTAGCTCTTTAGTTCACTATTTAATTTTTGATTACCTTCTTTAAGACTAACTAGGTCATTCTGCATTCTTTCTGTAATATTAGTAACATTCTCATCTACAATTACCATTTTCATCTAATTTAAAACCTATACCAGGAAGTCCTCTTTCACCTTTACTAGTTTTGATATAGATATGGTACCTTACTTAAATAGCTCATTTATTATTAACTAAATTTATTTGATATTTCAATTTCTTCTCACCAGTAACCTTATTAATAAAAAAGAAATTATACCATTTTCTTAACCATCCATTTATCCATAGCAGCATTTTGCCCTTAATGCCATACTGCTCCAATGTGTACAGTAGTCTTCCATGCACAACAGTATCAAAAGCTTTCCTAAGATCCAAGTATATGATATCAAAATTTTTTGCATCCAGTTCCTTTGTGACCACATCATAATATCCAATCAAATTGGTTAGACAAGATGTTCCCTTAACAAACCCATACTGTGTCAGAACTATAACTGAAGTGTTGTATAGATGATCTTGCAGTGCCTCCATTAATTTCCCCATAATGGGATCCGGAAAAGTTGCCCCCGGCACATTTCGCCCCCGCATTTCGTCTCCCACATTTTGTCCCCAGTAGATAATGAATAGGCTATAGAAATGTAAATAATACACCTAATTTTTTATTAATTCTAATTTATTTTGTTTTAATAGAATGAATCAATCAAAGGTAATCAATCATAGAATAAATGCACATTATTATTGTTTAAAACTCGAAGTTGTATGCAATGTCTCTAAGGTAATCAATCACATTAAGATTTTGAAAATTTTGGACTATTCTTTTGATTCTACCAGAAATTGCAGCATACTTCTTGTTCCATCAGAAAACCACTCCTGGCTACGTGCCAATAACTGAAGATTGTTACTAGTAGAAAAAATAAGCATGCGACCCGGGAGCAGTTCGTCCTGAGAATCATACATTAAAAACTGTTTAATAGATTTGATAATTGAGAGCTAAGTGCTCGATAATTCCTATATTCTATTATATTATAAATCAACAGGGATTACCTTTATTTTTGATATAGGAAGCTTCTTTTCCAATTCTCCTAGTCCAACTCACTAATAATTCTTGAGGATGGCGATATCAATTTTGCAAAACAGGTGAGACATCTTCTCCACTGTCAAAACCGTAGTGTTCAGACCGTGCGGTCTCAACGATGAGCGCTCAAGGCTTCCGTCATCAAACACCATACCTCTGGCAGCAAGGAATTACGTGGATTGGCATAAAATTAGATTTTTCAAGGTCTAAACTGTTTAATAAATATGGACCGATTATTTCTTTTGGTCCTGTAGCTGGACTTTAGAGTTAAATTTAGGGGGATAATAAAATTGGATATGGGGAGGGGGATTATTCTCTACATTCCTTAAGTCAGACTAGAATTTTTGGGGCGTCATGTTCACAGGAATAGAGCAACTCACAATTAATCATTGATATCGCCATCCTCAAGAATTATTAGTGAGTTGGACTAGGAGAGTTGGAAAAGAAGCTTCCTATATCTAAAATAAAGGTAATCCCTGTTGATTTATAATATAATTAAAAACTGTTGTACATTGCCATCGATAATTTCTTGATAATTTTGTGGAATTACTAGGTCCTGGAGATTGCTCAGTAGGGCAGGAGTACCATTGTTGAATCGAACATGACGAATGGTTCATTTAAGTGAATCCTTTTTAGGAAGTAATGCCCTGACATTGGTATGAGCCTCTGCAATAACTGATGCAACAATTTGCTGTGGCCGTTCGTTCATGGTTGTTGCATGTTGCCATATTTGACCAATCAATTGCAATGCTTCCAACCTTGCAGCTTTTTTTTTTTTTTTTTTTTTTATGAGAACCCCAAACACGAGAGGTATTAGAACCTATAGTACTTAGTACCGTGCTTGGGTTGGAGGTTGAGAAGACGAAAGAAGATATTTGTTGATATTGGACTTGAACTTCTGTAGATTGTAATTTTCAGGAAATACATATGAAGGAAGGTTGTTCCAGTTTTGGCAGTTGAATGAATAAATGAGGAAGATGAAAAGTTGGTTCTGTGGGTTTGTAGTTGGACAGTAAATGGATGTTGGCTGGTGGCGGCACGTGTTCGGACTGTTTTGAAAGAGACAGCGGGAATTATAGAAGCCAATTCAGAAGAACAGTGCCCATGGAAGTATCTGTAGAAGAGGCTTGCAGCAGAAACAGTGCATCTATGAGAAAGCGAGTGGAGAGACTCTGTTAGAGATGAATCATTAATTAACCTAACTGCCCTCTTCTGAATGGAATCAAGAAGCCTGAGAGAGGTTTTGGGGGCACCACCCCAGATGTGGGAACAATATTCCATGGCAGGGCGGATTTGCGATTTATACAGAGTGAGCAGCTGTTTGGAAGAAAAGTAACGCCGAGAGCGAAAGAGAAAACCAAGTTTTTTAGATGCAGAGGAAGCAATATTTGTAATGTGCTTGTGCCAAGAGAGATTAGAAGTCAGGGTAATCCCCAAAAGAGATATATCATTTTGCCTAGAAATCGGAGTGTCACTAAAGATAAGCATAGGAGCAGAAGAATCCTTTTTGCAAGATGAAAACAAGACTGAGTTTTAGAAGGGTTGAAATCAACTAAGTTGTCTTTGCCCCACTGGAGAATTACCTGAAGATCGGCATTTAAGGAATTGGCAGCAGATTTTCGAGAACTTGAAGCTGATTGAGCTAGACAAGGTTTCTCAAAATGGAAAGTTGAATGCAATGTGCTATCATCGGCAAAACTATGGATAGGATTTCCAGTCAATGGAAGAAGGTCATTGATATACAAGAGGAAAAGAGTGGGGGAAAGAACTGAACCTTGGGGGACACCGGCATTAGTGGAGAAGTTAGAAGACAGAGAGCCATCTACCATCACCCTCAGTGAGCGATCAGAGAGAAAACTGGATAACCAATTACTAAAAACAGTTGGCAAACCATAAGATGGAAGCTTGTTGTTGTTGTTGTTGATTAAGGGTTTAAAGACACAAGGGCATCAATGGCCAAGATGTGTCTTTCCAAGTTTTTGATGGAAATCAAACATTAGATTTGTTTATCAAATCTGATTTGCCGAATAAAATTAAGTAATTCATCTATATTCGCAGAATTGTCTAAGATCTGTTGAAGGGTAACTGGATTCTGGTTATTGCATGAACTCTGAAAACAAAGGAATCTGGAATTTCTGAATCGAGGGCATACCAAAAGAATGTGTTTTACGGAAAGCTGAACTTGGCATTGGACACAGCGTGGGGGATTTTTGTTTGCCAATAGATGAAAATGAGTAAGATGAGTATGGCCAATTCTCAGTCTGGCAAGTATTACTTCTTCACTGCGACTCTCTCTGATGCTGGAGTTCCATATTTCTGGATTAGGTTTTATTTCCTGCAGTTTATTGTTGATTTCATTTTTCCATATTTGAGCCCATTCATTTTCACTTTCTCTAATAATGATTGGACTAAAATCAGTGTGTGGAACTATCATTGTTCTATTTGGCAGTTCTGATGCTGACTTAGCTGCAATGTCTGCTTTTTCATTGCCTTCTATTCCGCAGTGTCCTGGGATCCAGCAAAGAGTTATTTCAGATTGTTTCTTTTGACAGAGGTTGATTAGAAAGTCAATTTCTTGTAGGAGAGGATGACGAGAATGTCGTTTACCCTGTATGGCTGAAATAGCACTGAGTGAATCCGAATATATTAAGACAGAGAGGGACGACTGTTGACATATTTCACTTAATGCAAGCTGTATAGCATAGAGTTCTGCAGATAGAATGCTGCACTCAACTGGAAGGGATTTTGAAATTACATGCGAAGGGAACACGGCTGCTGCACCTACATGTGATTGGGTCTTAGATCCATCCGTATAGATTATGAGTTTCCCACTGTGTTGCGAAGTATAGTTGGCATGCAACTGTCGGATATTACATAGTGGAATGGTATTTTTTGGCCACTGAGCGAAATAAAGATCAATGTTTATATGATGTCTATTCCATGGAGGTAAAGGCATATTTTCACTTTCCGCAATTTTATTGAGATCGAGTTTCCACTTTTTGATTACTTCTTGAAGACGAATCCCAGCAGGTCTGGGTTCATTAGGCTTGGATTCATAAAGTGTTGGCCATAAAGGTTGGTTGAGGTATACCCAACAGGGGTGAGTTGGAAGGCTTCTAATTTTGACAGCGTATTGGCAGAGTAGGCGTTGTCTTCTAAGATAAAGCGGAGGGTCGTGTGCTTCTATATACAAGCTTTGTACAGGCGAGGTTCTGTAGGCGCCTAGTGCTGATCGAAGGGCACTGTGTTGAATGCTGTTCACAGACCGTAAGATGCTGTTTTTAGCTGATGCATAAACTATAGCTCCATAGTCTAATCGTGACCGGATTAGAGCACGATACAAATTCAGCAATGACTGTCTGTCTGCACCCCAAGATGTTGAGGATACGGCACGAAGGATGTTTAGTTTCTGGAGGCACGTAGTTCGTAGATAGGTCACATGTTTACGAAAATTTAATTTGGTGTCTAAATTCAGACCCAATAATCTTATGGAGTCTGTCATCGGTATTTCTCTGCCTTTCAGTTTTAATACAGGTTCCGGATGAAGCGATCGTAATTTACAGAAGTGTATTGCTGCTGTTTTTCCCTCAGTTAATTGATAGCCATTGCTTTCTGTCCAAGTTTCAATTTTGTTTATTGCTATCTGTAGTTGTCTTTCGATGGTAGCCATGTTCGATGATTGACAGGAAATAGCAAGATCGTCTGCATACATATAAACTTCTACCGTGGATGGGATGTCTCTTATGATGCTACTGGTACGTAATGCAAAGAGTGTGGCACTTAATATCGATCCCTGAGGTACTCCTTCTTCTTGTGTGTGAATTTTGGACAGCTCATTCTGGAATCTTACTTGAAAGGTCCTGAGGTGAAGAAAATTCTGAATGAATCTAGGCAGGTTACCTCTAAGTCCAAGTTTGTGTAAGTCTTGGAGGATTCCATATCTCCAGGTTGTATCGAATGCTTTGGTAATATCGAATGTTATCATTACCATGTGCTGTTTTTTAAAAAAAGCATTTCGAATCTGAGCTTCGACCTTGACGTGGACATCAGTTGTACATCTATTACGGCGGAAACCAAATTGATGCCATGATATAGCATCTTGATCTTTAACAATCCAGACAAGTCTCTTGTGTACCATCTTTTCCATTATCTTTCCTAAACAGCTGGTCAAAGATATAGGACGATAACTATTGGGAGAGGAAGCATCTTTCCCAGCTTTCGCTATGGCTACCACAACTGACAGATGCCATGTATCAGGGTAAACATTCTCCTCAAAGATTCTATTGTAAAATTTCAGTAGTATAGATTTTGAGTTTGAGTTGAGGTGGCAAAGCATTATATAGAAAATGCCATCTGGTCCAGCAGAACTAGTTCTAGAATTCTGGAGAGCTTCGTTGAGTTCATTCATAGTGAAAGGAAGGTTATAAGAATGAGATTGTTTTGTAACAAAGTTAATTTTATATTTTTCCATGGAAATCTTTTTGCATCTAAATGAGTCTTCATAAGATTGAGATGATGAAGTGACTGCAAATGTTTGTGCTAAAGCCTCTGCAATATCAGTTGGAGAAGAAATATCTATTCCTTTCCAGGACAAGATTGGGGCTTTGGTTTGTTGACACTTTCCACTGAGGATACGGATCTTTCTCCAAATTATTCTGGGGTCAGTGTTTCTGCAGATGGTAGAACTGAATCGAATCCACGCATCCTGTTTAGCTTTTCGACGAATTCAGCGTGCTTCAGCTTTCAGCCGTTTATAGTTTATAACGTTCTCCATTGTAGCATTTCGGCGAAAAGTGTTCCAAGCTTTGTTTTGTTTCCTTTTGGCAAGATAGCAGTCCCTTGTCCACCAATTATTATACCTTTGTTTCGTAAGGTTAACTTTCGGTATTGCGCTGGTAGCAGCTCCAAGTAATTGTTCTACTATATGTCTAGTGGCATTATTAATAGATGCAGAAAGAATCAAATGGTTATCAAATTGCACTGTTTTCGAAAACTTTTCCCAGTTAGCTCTGTGAAAATTCCACGTAATTTTTTGGTTAGATGTATAGTTTGTATCCGTCTGTATTTCACAAATTATAGGAAAGTGATCGCTGTTGTGAAGGTCAGTTAATACTGTCCAATCAAAGCTAGGATAAATGGACGAGGAACATATGGACAGATCCAGAGCAGAGCTAGAACCTGTAGGCAAGTGGATATAAGTATGCACACAGGGATTCAGTAGTGTTAAGTGATGGTTATCAAGTAGAGTTTCGATCATCCTCCCTCTACGATCCATGTTCGGGGAACCCCACAAAGGATGATGAG